>NC_056746.1:924646680-924676680 GCF_019279795.1 Protopterus annectens | reverse complement strand
TGATGCTCTGGCCTACCCAGTATCCATCTTGATTAACCGATCTCTGTCAGAAAGTTACGTTCCCACACTGTGGAAAGTATCACATATAATTCCCCTCCACAAAGGCGGACCCTCCGCAAAACTAACCAATTACTGCCCCATAGCTATTCTATCTCCACTCTCCAAAATACTAGAGAGATGCATACACTCTCAGGTCTCAGACTACCTCCTTACTAACAACCTCCTTTCCAGTACTCAGCATGGTTTCCGACCAAACCATAGCACCACCACTGCCTTACTCTCCTTTACTAACACTATCCTTCAGCATAAAAACAATGGCTATCTCTCCTCTGCTACTTTTCTTGACCTATCTAAAGTATTTGACATGGTCCCACACAAACAACTTATCTCTATCCTCAATAACCTATCCTTCTCACAATCAGTCACCAACTGGTTTCAGAGTTACCTGTCTAACCGCCAACAATCCATTGTATGGCAGAATGACATATCTCCCCAACTACCTGCCTCCATAGGGGTTCCCCAAGGATCCATCCTTGGACCCCTACTCTTCTCTGTTTACACCAATAATCTAGCCTCTGCCACCAAACATGGTACACTCATACAATACGCAGATGACTCGACCATCATCTGCTCAGCCCAGTCCCTACCCAAACTGCAAAAAGTCACACAGGAAGCCTTTTTCTCTGTTGAAACATGGTTATCCGATGCCCAATTAATACTCAACCCAAACAAAACTAAACTACTCATCTTCCAACCCACCAAACATACTCAAAACAACTCTCACTTTAACATCACAGCAAAAGACAACACCACTATATACCCAACTGAACACACCAAATTGCTAGGAGTGGAAATAGACAATAAACTAAAATTTGACATTCACATATCCATGACCATAAAAAAAGTCCACAAAAACCTAGGAGCGTTATACAGAAATAAGCAATTTCTCACAAAAGCAGCAAAGATTTCAATAGCAAATTTCCACCTTTTCTCCACCCTACTTTATGCCTCTCCAATATGTACCAACCTAAGGCAATGTGATCTAAACAAGCTAGAGACCTGCTACAACAAAATCGCCAAACTCGCCACAGGGGCATCCTACCGTAGTCACCACTGTCTCTCACTTGCTGAACTGGGCTGGCTTGAACTCCCTCACCTCCTTCAGTGGTATCAACTCTCACTCGCCCACAAACTAGTAAACCAACCACTAAATGTCCCATCCCTCCAGAATCTACTGCAACCCTAGGGCACCACCAGACCACTAAGATCCAGCAACAAAAATCACTTGCAGATCACTAAAGCCAATAACTCTGCTGGTGAAGCACTATTCTCTTGCCATAGCCAAATTATGGAACTCACTCCCACCCACAATTACCTCCGTACCATCATGCACCCACTTCAAAACTTTACTAAAAGCACACCTAAAAACATGCTGGCTATGCCCTTGCAACTCCCACTCTAATATCATCCACCCCATCCAACCACTACCTTTCTTTCCACTCCACTAACTACCTTGATTATAGCAAGCTCAGATGCTCATAAGCCTAGTACTTATTATATAGCAGGAACTTCTCATTGTAACATTTGTTAATGTCTGTTATGTACTTAAGATAAAGATTCTAGTTGTCTACTGATGTACTATGTTCTTCATCTGTAAATATGTTGTAAGTAATTGCTATGTTAAATTGTTAATTGCTATGTAAGCCAATGTAACTACTGTCTGTTTATTTTACTGTGGAGCTTTTCTCCCCGGGCCTCCACTGAAAATGGACCTACGTCCAGTCGGACACTCCCGGTCAACAAATTTAAATAAATAAAAATAAAATTAAACCTATAATACAAAGCTTTACATTATCTAAACCATGCAACATGGAAGCAAGAAGTACATCAAATACATACTGTCCATTTATATTTCTCCAGTAATGACACCAAATACAAGAGATGCCACCAATAACATACAGTTTAAATCTGCATCTATCAAACATAAAAATGTTCACTTACCTGTAATGTCCAAGTGTATAGTCTAAATAAGTGCCATTAATTTTTCGAGCAGCCATCTCCTACAAAGCTGACTGCTTCGCCAGGTGACTTCACAGACTCTGCAAAACAGCTTAACCAGCAGAATGTAACCATTATCTGTAAAACTTGCTCCAAAATTCAAGTTACGTATAGCAAATCATGACAATCATTTATAATCCCACTGACACCAACCACAAAAAGTAAAATTCTTGAAAAAGTAGTAATTTAATAAAAAAAAGGCTGCACTAACCTCTTGTCCAACCTACCCTTATGACTGTGACTTCCACAACTGAGTGGAATTCTGCAGAAAGTGACACATATTATTTCATAAAACAGCATACCCACCCCAAACAAGCCAAGCCGTGTCTCTCCACGTGATGCACCTAGACAATATCTGACTTTACTACTTCGTAATTAATGCATACATGGATTATACTAGTTAACACATTCAGATACATACATTGACATGCATAGGACATCTTAAACAGCTCAGTGTTTAAACCTCTCAGTCAAGGAAATGAAAGCCAAAACCAAGCCAGAAACCAATGCACTTAGCACCTCATCACATTAGATTTGACCATTCTCACCTCTGCTGGCACCCATTGTTTAATCCAGTATGGCCAACATCAGAAACACTTAACAGAGAGCCAAGGATGACTGTAGCAATTTTAGAATAATTAACATGCAAACCAATTGACTCGGGCTTTTCTTACCACAAACTGAGAATGTGTAAATATTTTTATACATTTAGTCATTTTAGTTAATATAACAAACTTTAAGAAACTGAATTTTCAGGGGAGATTGATATCTGCAGAAAATGATAATAAAGCTCTGTATACAGTTGTAAGCACCGTATTTATAGGCTTGCAAGACACTTGGAACAGATGTGAAAAAATAATTTCAGCAAAAATCAGGGGAACCACTAATATCAGCTTCCCAAGAGGAGAGTTGAGAAACAGAGGTTGGCATGAAAGGAAACACATTCACTTTAATGATGTGCTACCCCTGCAAGAACCAAATCCTCTAAATGTATGAGTTGGGTTAAGCTTACAGAAAATGGCATCTCAAGATGACATGAAACACAAAAGCAAAAATGACATTAAAGCATTTTGACTGATATACTTTTTTTTGTAGTCATATAAACATGTTATGGTCTTGAAATGCAGTCACCAGTGCACATACTGTCTGTAAAAATACGATGCATATACCTTTTGTCTACTTCTTCTTGACACACTGCAAAAGATCTCAGCCATCAGTGCAGATATGGCAACACATACTCCTTCTCTACTCCCACATACAACTCTATGTGGGTCACCCAAGAGTCACCAGGAAAGCAGGCCTAGGCATGTTATGCCCACTAACTCTACTTCCGTACAAGGATGTGACTTACTCAAAAGGTCATAGGCTCATAGGAGTTGCAAATCAATTGAGCTGCAAGGACATTTTAGCTTTGCCAGTACCCATCATTAAGCCTTTCCGCCCTTTTCAAGAAGGGCCAAGCCACTCATACCAGGAATGAATTTATGAATACCCAATGAGTTAGCCTTTTTAAGGGCAGGCAGTTTGTCACACTGTTTAATTTGGAGTCTGTCCTAGAAAGGTGGGTAAGCACTGTGTTATAAATCTATACCATACCATGTGCATTTATTTGTTGGAGTGGATTTCCATCTGGTCCTAGTATTAGCTGGAATATTTGGTTTATGGATATAAGAGTTTTAGGATTACTGGATCCATTGTAAACAGAAAAGCCTCCTTGCTCCACTGTAGTAACATATTATAACCCTGCCCCTAACTCTAACCTGCATCTTAAAACAAAAAAAGCTATTCCAATAACACTACTACTACAGGAGACAGATGGAACTCTCATCACACACACACACACACACACACACACACACACACACACGCACGCACGCACGCACGCACGCACGCACACACACACACACACACACACACACACACACTAAATTTATCCCCTAACCTAAACCTAAACACTCAAAAATCACACACACTGTTAATCTATCCCCTTACCCAATCTAAATTCTAACCATATAACATATGCATGTGTGTATGAATATATATATATATATATATATATATATATTTAGCGAGAGAGAAATATAGATGCACTTACATGCACATACACTCTCTCTCTCTTACACATATTATATATAACAGATATAGACATATATGATATATGCATTACTATATAAAGCAGGACAACAGGAATTAGTGTTGATAATGGCTGACCTGAATGCACACATCAGCATAGATAGAAAAGGATATGAGGACTGCCCAAGTCCACATGGATGGGGCAATAGGAATAAAGAAGGAGCGGCCACTCTAGACTGCTGTCTGGCAAATGGCTTGATAGTAGCCAACACATGGTTCATAAAGGGATACTGTCACAAGATTGCATACAAGAGTGACTAATATGCAACTGAGGTATACGTCCTCCTAGCTGTGACTAGCACTTGCTCTAGAACTTGCTGTAAAGCACTAGGAAGCCTGAACCTGATACAAGCACTCAGCTCTCCTTGTCAATAAGGAGAAATTAATCATAGGAACTAAACAGCCTACATTTGCAAAGTACCTTGCAAAGGTAAGGAAAACAGCTCTTAAACCTTACAAAAAAGCACCTAAACAGGCATGTCCAAGGGTCAGCTTCCAGTGGTTTCTCCTGTCCACCTGGTGAATCTGGGCATACTGGGGCAATGCGGCAACTGCCTCATGTACACAGACAATCCTCTCCTCCTACCACCCAACACTACAACCTGCGAGAGATGCACTTACATAGCTAAACTGGAAGCAAAGCTCTCTCCGGTCAAGACTGTGCTAGACAGTCAAGAGGAGAAGGCCAACACCTGCATTACACCTCTAGCAACTCATAACCCTTCAAAACCCACACCATCAACTCCCACACATAGTAACACTAAACCCACATATGTGGAGGCCCTTAACATTAACCTGCCCAAGTAACAAGGACCTCCAGGCGAAGCATAAACAAACACCAGTCACAACCAAAGTGACACATAGCTCACAACACCAGTGTGCCACCCAACAGCCCCTAAGGCAAGACAATGTACCCAGCACTTTAGTCATAGGTGACTCTATAGTCAGGCACACTGATGTCCCACTCACTAGGCTGAACAAGGAGAAAATTACAGTCAGCTGCCTGTCGGGTGCCAGGATCTGCCACATAACGTATGCACTCAAGTCACTCCACAACAAGTACAAATACGACTCTGTCATTGTCCATGCTGGAGTAAATGACTTGAGACGCACCTCCCTGGACTACATGAAAAGAGACATGGAAGAACTCTTGGATCATGTGACCCAGGCAGGTATGACCCTAGCCCTGAGTAGCATCCTGCTTTCACCCAGAATGATACCACAGTATAAGGACAAAATGACTGACTTCAACAATTGGCTAAGCTTCTGGTGTCATTCAAAGGGGATCCAGTATTTGCCTGCCTGGGAAGACATGATCGACAAACCACGATGCTTTGCCAGAGATGGTCTGCACCTGTCACCCCTGGGATTCAGGTTACTGGCTAAAGCTCTTGCCACCCTTATAGTGCCTTTTTTAGGCAAGGTTCAAAGGATAAAACCACCACTGTAACAGATACAAGCATGCACAATCTGAAGGTAATGCTACTCAATGCTAGAAGTCTAAACCTCAAAATGCACTCTCTCGAGGCACTCCTAAAAATGGAGAACATTGATATCTGTGCAGTGACTGAGACCTGGTTCAAGGCTCCAGAGAGCACCCCTGCAATACCAGGCTACAATTCTTACCACACTTTTCGGCCACAAAACCAAGACCGAAACACTAAAGGTGGAGGAGTGTCCATATTCACCAAGGATATTCACACCTCCAGGCTAGTTGCCCAACACAATGCATCTGAAATTCTCCAGGTGCAACTAACACTAGGTAAGACTGCAATCCAAATTGTAGCTTGCTGCAGATCCCCCACCATACCCCAAGATTCTCACTACACCTTCCTAAACATACTGGAAAATATTAAGATACAACCAAACACCCTAATACTAGGTGATTTCAACTACCCTGCCATTAATTGGGAAAACTACTCGGGTACCAACTCCTTTTCCCAACGGTTCTTGGAATTCATAAATTCCAATGCCCTGGATCAACTAATCCATTGTCCCACCAGGGGCTCCAATATCCTAGACCTGGTCATTACCAGCATGGGAGATAGATGCTCCATACCAGTGGTCACCCCCTCATTGGTCAGGTCTGACCATAAGCAAATCACCCTTGACATCCACATCCCACCCCCCAGTAAGGAAACCTCCTTAAAAAACTTCTCCAAAGCCAACTTCATGCTACTGAAGTCAGAAGTGACAAACTTCACAACACCCATGCAGACAGGATCTGGAAGTTCGACTGCAGAATCCTACACTAAGGCACTGTATGAGCACATCCACTTGTGCATGAATCGCGCCATCCCAAATAGAACCAAGATGCTCTTCTCCAAAAAAGGGAAGCCAATCTGGTGGTCCCCTGCTATAAACAAGCTATACAACAGAAGGAAGAAACTGTTTCAGAAAAGAGGAAAATCCCAGAATGCAAAAATCTCCCTCACCAGCCTCAGTAAGCAGCTGAGATCCCTCATAAAATCCTCAAAAGCTAGTTACGAAAATAAAATTGCCAAAGATTCCAAAGACAACCACAAGGCATTCTATAGTTATGTCAAGAATCTAAATGGCAATGCTCAGATCTGCTCTGAACTACAACAGAATGGTATTAAATATACTGATCCCAAGGATATTGCCAATATCCTGGCAGATCGATTTAGTGTCAACTTCACTCCCCTCTCACTCCCTAAAGGGCCCATCTCAATACCAAAAGATTGCCAAATTCCGATAATCACAGCCACACAGGTAGAAACAGCACTCTCCAAAGCTAAGAATACAGCATCCATGGGACCAGATGACATCCCAGGCTGTGTACTACATGAACTACAAAATGAACTGGCACCCCACCTAAGTGACATGTTTAATCATAGCCTCACCTCAGGCTTCGTGCCCACTGAGTGGCACACATCTACAGTTATCCTGCTCCACAAGGGAGGATCCACCTTGGATCCCGGGAACTACCGTCCCATCAGTCTGACAAGCCTGATCTGCAAGGGCATGGAACGCATTATCATGGAACTTATAAACAAAGACATTGGCAACCTCCAGACACTGGACCCCACCCAGTTTGGGTTTGTGAAGGGCCGATCTTCTCTCCTGAATCTGATTGACTTCTTCAAATCAGTCTCCAGAGCTGTGGACGAGGGTAAAGCGGTCCACACAGCCTATCTGGACCTCGCCAAGGCCTTCAACACCATCCCTCACTCTGGAATCATAGATAAACTTACTAAGCTGGGCATAAATCCCTCCATCACTCAATGGGTTGCCAACTGGCTTACTAACAGAACCCAGACTGTAAAAGTAGCCAACTCCAAATCCAGCTCCAGACAAGTGACAAGTGGAGTACCTCAGGGTTCAGTCCTGGGACCACTCTTGTTTGGCATCTACTTCTCTGAAGTACAGGCCAACATTAAGGGACTCTGGCTAACAAATTTTGCAGATGACTGCAAACTGGGAGCCATTATTGAATCCACAAATGATGTGGACATTCTACAAAAGGGCCTTACAGAAACAGATGCCTGGTGCCAGAGCCATGGGCTCAAGCTTAATGCCAAGTAATGTATAGTCATCCCCTTTGGTAAAAAACATGTACCCATGAACTATCACATAGGTGGCAGGACACTAAACATCAAAAGTGTGATGAGAGACTTAGGGACACAAGTGGACAGTGGTCTCACTTTCGATAACCACATCACCACAACAGTCAGGAAATCCTTCTACGTGGCACACCTCATCACTAAGGGCTTTTCATAATAAAGGAGGTCATTGTCCCACTGTACTCATCCCTCATTTGACCCATTATAGAGTATAATGCCCCATTTGGTATGTACCTCACAAAACATCTGCAACAGTTGGAAAGGCCAGAGAAATACCTCACTAAAAGAATCACAGGCCTAAAGAAGATGCCATATGCTGACCGTCTAAAAAAACTCCAGCTATACTCTGTGGCATATCGTCTACTCAGAGGCGATCTCTGCTTAACATACAAGGCCATGTCAAACCCTGAGCTGTTGGACATGCTCCACTTAAAGAAATCCCAATCCCTCAGAGCCACACTCTCCAGGGATCTAAACCTTATCGTCACATTGAACGAAACATGCTGGAGGGATAGGTTCCTGACCCAGAGACTCCCCATACTCTGGAATAGACTGCCCATACATGTCAAGCAGAGCACCTCATTGGCCCTCTTCAAAAGGAATCTTGATGATTGGATGGGAGATAGGAAATTCACCCCGGGGATCATGTCAGTCACCCTGCTAGACAGGGGCCCAGAGAAGTAAATATTGTGGGAAAAAAATTCCAGGGAATTGCTATGGCTAGGCTTGCATAGGCCTTAGGGCCGATAGCCTAGTACCAACCTATGAACCTATGAAAGGACAATGGCGTAAAATCAGTGATTGTAAAGTCATCCCCGGTGAAACAATCAGCCCACAGTAAAAAAAACAGATTGCTACAATCAGCTGCAAGTAGTGGTCATAGAAGACTTCCAAGGTCAACAGATACCAGGCTGAAGACCTAGAAGTTGACTGGGGAGAAAGCACAACAGTTCTAGGAATTGCTTAAAGCTCTATCACCTCAAGAAGAAGAGGAAGTAAGTGGAGTTGAAGAAGACTAGATGTACCTCTAAACAGCATGTGTGAGGACTATAGAACATATATGAAACCTAGCCAGGCATGGAAATAACATATATAAGGAAAGCTGGTGGAAGAATGCAGAAGTCCAGGAGGTCATGGAAAGAAAGAAGAAGTACAGGGAAAAATGGGAGAAAGAAAAAACAGAAAAGACTAGAAGGGAATACTGGTTGGTTTACAAGAAGCCTAAAAAAGGAGCTGCAGCAGCAAAGAACAAGTCATTAGAGGAACTCTACCAACTTCTGGAAGATGACCCAGTAGATGGCACAAAGAAAGTATATCGGGTTGCAAGGCAAATACAGAAAAATGAAGAAGACAGTCTGACATCCTTCATAAGGGATGTCAACACAACCTGCTCACTACTCCACAGGACATCAGAGGTAGATAGAGGGAGCACTTTGACCAGCTTCTAATGAAGAGAACTACACAGAAGCTGTACTTCCCCAGACACAGCCTACAATGACAGAAGAGCAAGAGCCCATCATGGAAGAAGTAAGAATAGCTCTAAGGAAAATGAAGTCAGGGAAAGTAGCAGGCTCAGATGAGGGCTCAGCTGATATGATAAAGACTGGGTGGCACATTGGCACCTCACAGCAAGAGGTTCCCTGGTTTGATTCTTGGCTGGGGTGCCTTTTTTGTGGAGTCTGTATAGCCTCCCTGTGTTTGCATGGGTTTCCTTTGGATACTCCATTTTCCTCCCAGATTCCAAAGCCATAAAATAGGTGGATCAGACACACTAAATTGGCCATAGGTGTGAGGTTTGCATCCAGTTGTGTAGAACTATCGTGGCAGGGCTAGCCACCTGGCTATTGCCCAATTGCCATTTTACCTCCCTTATCCAAAATACTAGAAAGAGTCATGCACACCCAACTAATGGATTACCTTCTCACACATAAACTGCTGTCAAACACCCACCATGGTTTCCATCCCTTTCACAGCACCACCACAGCACTACTGTCCTTTACTAGCACAGTGAACCACCATATAAATAATGGACAATTTGTATCTGCTATATTTTAGAGGTAAAGCCTTAACATGGAAAATCGCAATAAACTCAATATTCTCTCCACCCTAAACCTCAGCAGCACCACTATCACATGGATCCAAAGCCACCTAGCAGGACGAATGCAAGCCGTCCAATGGCAGCACCAACTTTGCCCTCTTCTTCCAGTTACCTTAAGGGCTCCACAAGGCTCGATCCTTGGACCTCTACTTTTCTCTCTTTTCACTAACCAGTTGAGCAACAATGTACCTTACGTCTCTGTACTACAGTAAGCCAATGACTCCACACCAGTATGTGCAGCCCACACACTATAAGACCTCCAAACCATAACCCAACTTACATTTCTGACTGTAGAAACATGGCTCACTGACTCCCAGCTCATTCTAAATCCCAACAAAAATAAACTCCTTCTTTTTAGTCCAACTAGATACCCATCATCTTCTCACTCATTTAATATCTTGTACAGAAACAAAACTATAATCACCCCATTACTCACACTAAACTGCTCAGGGTTAAAATTGACAAGAACCTGAAATTTGACATTCACATATCCCAAGCTATCAATAAGGTTCTCAAGAAAATAGGGCTCCTGTACAGAAATAGTTTCTTACAAGCAACACAAAAGCTACCATAGCTCGCACACACCTCATATCTACCCTCCTTGATGCCTCCCCAGTATTCACCAGCATCCAAAAAACTGTCTTAATCCAACTGGAATCTTGCTACAACAACACAACAAAATTTGCCAGTGGTGATTCATATAGATCACATAATTGCACATCACTTAAACAGCTAAATTTGCTTGAACTCCCCCAGCTTCTTCACTTTAATCAACTAACCTTTGCTTACAAAATTCTCCACCAACTAATAAAACCCCTTCTCTCCATAATCTCATTTAACCATACACCACTGCCTGATCTCTTTGCTCCAGTAACCAACGCCTTCTTGATACCACCACACCCAACAACTTAGCTGGGAAATCTCTCTTCTCTAACTCTATCCCTAAAATATGGAATAAACTGCCAACCCATATTATTTCCAACAGCTATGACTCACAATTCAAAAAGCTGCTTAAGTCACATCTTCTGGAGACCTGGCTATGCACTTGTCACTCCCCTGGATAGGTGTTCCCTAGTTCCTACATATACTACCACCCATTACTTTAGTTTAATTTAATAGCAATTAGTAGCTGCATCTGTAGGTAAACATCTGTAGTTAGACAAACATCTCTACTTCTATATCAGATGCATGACTATGTAGCATACTTCTCAACCTCTTAGAGCAAGAAATCTGGACAAAGCCATAAATAAAAGTGGGACAAAGGCCAAAAAATAGGGACAGTTTTTAAATATTGTGCTTACAATCTCAGAAAGTTGATAGAATAACAGGTTGTGCATTAACATAACTTTTCTGAAGGATATGAAGTCTGAAACTCAAATGTCTGTCATTATTTTCGAACATCAATCTTTAATAATTTACCACTAATTTGCCAGAAAATCACAATTTTATGAAAAATGGACCAAAAATATGATGCCAAAGTCTGGACATTTTACAAAAATCTGTACAGTTGAGAGGTATGCTATGTAGAATGAGACTTCTTCCTTGCAAAAAAAAAAGTGTATTCTTCATCATTATGTAACTTATATTTTGCCATCAGTGTGGTATTTTGTAATGTTTGCAATCTATTGAGATGTCCTTAACTGCTACTTTCTGTATACTTTTATATGGTAATAATATGCCTGTAATTGGAGCTTTTATCCCCGGGCCTCTGCTGAAAAAGGACCCGTGTCCAGTCGGACTTTCCCGATAAACAAATGTAAAATAAAACAAATAAATAAAACCTTTTCTTAAACTCATCCAGAGAAGGAGATTGTCTCACAATTTGTAGTTTTTACTATATTCACTGCCGTATTTACTGTTTTTTTATTACTTTTCAGTCATGCTGCCTTATAAAAAGAATGTCCATCAGGTAATTTGCATTTGGTGTTTGGATATGTTACGAAACTAAGAACATTTTCTGTGGTCTAAAGCATGAATTTTGTCTGACACATGAAAAAAAGTACTGTGTTCATTAAGGGCTCTGAGTAAACTACTACTAAAAAAAATCATTCATTCATGCCCTGATTATCTGTTTAAGTCAATTCATGATACAAGAGATCCACAGCCTCTATTAACACTCAGTGAATGCAGGGCAGATAGACTAATCCTGCATATGTGATCAGTCCATATTAGGACACACAAACACTCCTACAAATACACACAGCCTGATAATTTGTGGGAAAATTACAGGATCTCTAATTCACATCCAGCACATCCTCATCATGCTGGATAAAACTGTACCAGCGAATGCAAATCCGCACATACAGACATTGTATGGATGTGCCCACTCCAAAAGAAGGCGTCACAGCCAACAAACAAACTGGAGAACCAAGCTCTGTGAGTCAACATGGAAATGTTAAACACGCTATCATGCTACAAAACTGACAATCTGGGAATGAAATAATGGAAACAATCAACATATGAGACAACTTGTGTCATTATCCTATTTAACTGCAAAAAAAGACACTATGCAAGCATGGGGTCAGCTAAATAGTCATTAAAGCATTCTTATAAAGTTCACTTTATGTAGGAGAGTGGTTAGAAATCATCTGCAAACTGTATATTATTAAGCTGACTATTCTGCAACTTGAAAAATAACATGTTACAGTTCAGACATGCTTTGCCATAAATCTCAATGATGAGTTCTATCATGTTCTAGATAGCCCACTTGAAGCACAATGCTCAAGCTGTGCCTTGCAATACCAAGGTTATCAGGTTTAAAAGATTTATACTCATGCAGAAAAGTCAGGTGTATTATTAAGTATGTAGTTTGTTATTTTAAGGTAAGCTGGACCTCAGGGGCTCATTTTCAACCCCCACATTGCTCTGTTGGGGGGAAAAATCACATTCAGTATGTGGATGTAAGTTTGTAAAACACCATACAGCTAAGTACATGATAAATTGATGGTTATACAATGACTGCTCATTAATATTCAAAAACAAGCACTCTGATTGGTCAACCCAGCCAGCATGCCTGTTGTAAATCTCATAATATACCAACGGAAAAAGGTCCGGACACACGGACTTCTTTCCATTTGTATATTTCATAACTTTTATTTATTTATTTATTTTTAACAAAAAGTAAAAAAAAATCTATACTCTGGACTCCAGACATACCAGAGAGGCAGCATGGAGAAAATACAAAAAAATCAGGCATGTTATTTAAAACTAAAGGCACGTACCTGATTTTCTTTGCATTTGCTCCATTCTGTCTCTCTCTCTCCTATCCCTAAAGTACCCAAAACTTTTTTTTTTTTTAAATAAAAAAAAGAAAAAAATGGTGCTACAGAGACTTTCTTGTCTTCATTGCTTCCTTTTCAAAGCATTGATGTACTGGGTATGTGTGGAAATGCAAGTCCCATATGCATGCGCAGTACATCAAAACAAGGCAGCAGGATACCACCAGGCACAGAAGGACAGTACAGTGCCGTTATGCAAAGATATTATTTAAGAAAATAAGTATTTTTTTCTTAAACAATGTCATTGTCTAATAGCAATAACCAATGACGTGATTAAACCACACCAACTGTGGGTAAATCTTCAATAAACCATATCACGTCATCGGTTATTGCTTAAATATAATGTGCCATCTGGAGTACTAATATCAGTTTATCATATTAAGATTAGAAAATTCTGATAGGTGCAGACTGATAAATAGAGCACAAGAAGATAAGTGTGCAAATGCCTTTTGTAATATATAAATCATCACTATCATTTAAAGTACTACTACCCCTAAGTCTAGCTGCATGTTGGGGATGCCATGGCTCTACCTGCTTGCTTGAACAGTCAATGAAGTCAGTGCATCCAACAATGGGTCTGTGAGTCTGTCTTGTTTCCAGACAACCTTAAAGAATATGAACATCACATGCTATCAGAAATGGATTGAGTACCACTTTTAGCTTTGACTGTTACTATCTTGAGTGACGACAGTCCATAAGTAATTTAATCAAAGTCTAACTCTTCTTTCCTGAAGAAGTACTTATTATTTGTGACAAAAACACTCAAATTAAAAGTTACTTTGTAATACAGTTCTTGTGAATCTGTGTGTTCTATTCTTTTAGTTCATAGTCTAATCCTTCACACCTGTACTAACAACAGTTAGAATTCCATTCAGAAAGTGTGCAACAGGTAAAATGTACCAATATATACAAAGTCAATATCTGAAAGCCAGATACCTGTAATATGAAAAACCTTCTGCAATTTACCACTATACAAGGGTGGTAATTCCATTGAACTCACCAATTATTGCCCACCTGGCAGTGTAAACAGTATTAATTCTCCTTCATAAAACTTTATCACCCTGAAAATGTCGCACTTAAAATTATGTAATGTAAATAAGAAATGGAATATCTTACAAATGTGTATTTACACCTGTGATCCTGATATACTTGTAGTATTTGTAACCTGGCTCAAAACTGTTTTTCTAACTCTGCTTATTGACCTTCCTTTATGTCATTCCATTGTCGCTATCTTGGAAAATGCACAGAAGGTGGTATAATATTCCTTATTAGGAAACATTTAGAGATGTAATTCCCATCCAGCAGTAGCACTCTGACACTGATACTAAACTGGTCACTATACAAAATGATCTTGGGAAAAAACTAAGTATTTACATTGCTACTGTTTAGATCTCTCCTCCACCTTCCTTAAAATTCTTCAGGTCAATCTGAAATGCCTTTGTAAATGGACCTGTAAACATAGGTTCATTCTGCTTGATGATCCTAATCTAAATTGGCGTGGCCCTTTCCAAAGTAATCTTTTGTTCAAAGTGCATCCTCAGTTTGCTTTACCCAGCTCACACTTTCTCCCACCCACCATAACAAAACTCTTCTGCTTTCTTTCTACTTGACTTTTTGTTTATCAATATTCCAAACAGGTGCACATTTTTCAGATGGTCTGCATAGATTTGTTTGGTTCAGGCCCTTTATTTTTAGTGAAAAAGCATTATGGCATTCTGGTTGTGACAAGCGTTTGGGCACATACATACCTACATACCCAAAGGGGACTTATACTCGATGACCGACCTATGTGTTAAGTACAGTGGATTGATTACATCCCAGACCTAGATGCAATACCTTTAGATATAAGTTATGCAAGTAAAAAAAAAATTCCTTACAATAGTAGATAGATGGTAATCAATGGACAGTTCAATGTCGGCATAGGTTCCCAGATCCCAAATTATAGGATCACTTTTCAGGGGCATGTTGTCAATGTGATAATTATAAAGAGAGTCATGCTTGCCAAAGGATGCAATTATACATTTTTTTTGCATTTAGTTTTACTGCATGGTTTTGACACTGGCTATTTGTTTGGAGGATCTTGACGTCCTCTGGGGAGTTTAATGTGGCACTATGGTGAAAGTTGTCTGCAAAGTAGGTCAACCACAACTCTTTACATCAACTTTAACCTCCAAGAAGTAAATTACAAGAAGGTGTGGCTCAAGGACCAAACCCTGGGGAATACCACTAGTGACAGGTCTTTTTAGAGGAGGTAAGAGACACCCACTACAAATTCCTGTGCTTACTTTCTGAGCCAATCTGCTATTCAATGAGTTACACAGGGATTGACATTTAGCTGGGATATGTTATCTATAATACCAGAGTTTGGGATGGTGTCACATGCCTTTGTAAAATTGAAACATGAGGTGTGCACTGTTTTGCCTTTGTCCATTGCTTCAGTAGTTTTTTCAAAGAAGTCGACCAGATTAGGCAGGTAGAACCTGCCCTTGATGAATCTAAACTGGGTTGGATTGAGAGTCTGAAGATTGCCTATATTTATTTTATTTATTTATTTATTTATTTATTTATTTATTTATTTATTTATTCCATTATGATCCTTTCCATAGCCTTACAAATGAGACTGATAAGTCATTATGGGTCTACAATTACCTGGGTCCATTGACATCCCATCTTTGTGTAAGGAAATGACTGCTACTATCCTCCATTCAGCCAGCATGAAGCCTCTTTTGAGTCTGATATTGAATAGTTTCTGTAGGAGATCGGACAAGTCATAGCTCAGGCTGACTGGCAAGCAACCTGGTATGTTATCTGGCCCCACAGACATAGTGTTCTTGACCTCAGACAGCACCTTAAGAGCTTGTTCTTGGGAGATTCAAGTGGAGGTGTATGTGTCCATATGTGATCTGATAATATTGGATAGGAGAGGGTGAAGTTTGAGCAAAATTTGTCTGCTGGTAGGTTGACTATCCCACTGAGTCTGAGGGAGAATTTGTCACCCATTTGTAAGGAATACTGCAGCGGTAAATGTAAGGACATAGTACAGTTGTGTAAAATCTTACTATAATGGTAGATGTCGTTGCCCTCACCACTGCAGTGTTCACTCCCGCCCTCCATCCCTCTGGTCTTTTTTCCTTCCTGGATGTGGAGGATCTCTTTGGCTTTCCTTGGACTGCTGTTCCTACTGGGGCAATCAGTTCTGAGGATGGTATGCCTGAATGCCACCTTTATGCCTTTCCCTAAGCAAGTAGTGTGTAGGTGATAATCAGCGCACCTTAAAGCATTGCTAGACTTTGGTAAACTGGCCGGTCGGAGGGCTTCACGACAGGGAATCCCATTTATAAGGAACACTGCAACGGTGAATGTAAGGACTTCAATCATTATAAAGGAGGACTTGTTAAGCATTTATAACTGAAACTCCATGCCGTACCTCACAGCATCTTAGAGTAAAAGAATGGGGAGTATGATATATGAAAATTATTATACAAAATATGTGCTGATGACTACTGCAGTACTTTATATGATCAGTAGCTGAAAGGGCAGGAAGAGTGATCTAGGCATGGCGTGGTGATAGACACGTGCACAGCTGGTTATGGTAGACATTTTGACTTTACTTCCATTGCAAAACTGAGGTTGCACGTAATACATCTACATTTTTGTAGCAGTAATGATAGCATGTCACACAGGTTAAACTCTCACTTCACTGTATGTTCAAATACTGCTCTCAGAAGGTAAATGCAGTTGCAGCCATCAGCTTAGAGATTTTTATGATCCTCAAGATGAACCCATTTTGAAATACCGAAACTTTCTAATTTAGCCAAGGTTTGTCCAAATAGCTGGGAAAAGAATAACTTTAGAAAATGGCACCCCTTGAAAAAGATGCAACAAAAGGGTTCTGCTAGAGAGGCAGTTAGTGGGAGTTCATATGGCAGAATGTAGCTAGCTGTTAATGGGTTAGGGAAAAAAAACAAGAAAAAAAAAAGAGGCTGCAGTAATGATGTAGAGGAAGAGAAGTAGAAGAAAAGCAAATATCAGTGCTCATTTGAAATGCCATTGTCATTGTCTAGTAGCTGTAGTTGTTAATTCTGTTTTACAATAAATTTAACACCTGAAATAATGGGGGGTCAACCACCTTCAATTGGGACAAATGTTCAACTAGTCAGTGCTTACCAACTGCTCCTTATAGTGAAAGTTTGCCTTTTAGAATGATCATTCATAGTGGTTCCTTAGAAACGACGGCTCATTTGGGCTTATACCTAAATGGGGTGGGGGGGCAAACATGTAAAATAGGAACAGATGTTGAAGAGCTCTTTTGAATTGTTAAAGTACGGTACATCCTTTTCACTCTGAAGCACACCAAGTCTTCTTTATATACATCTGGAAGTCATACCTATACAACAAGATTGACAAAAAGTGCAGGAGGTTATTTTGTTTTTGGATAGGGTTCAGTTATTTTCAGTCTCTTATAAGTGCAATTGGCATCGCCATAGCTCTACCAGTGTTCACCAAAATACCTATGTGTAGTGGCAGGAAATGTCATGCTGCAGGGCTCCAGGAGTATTTCTTTACATAGTCATTTGGCTTTCTGCTTACCAGCTGCTTTTGATAGGAAAAAAATATGTTTTTAGAACGATCGAAACGAACCACAAGGAATGATAAAGCAAAGTATCTCTGGCATGGCTGTCGCTCTTAGAAATCGAGACAAAGCCTAAACTACTGGGGGAGGGGACAAAAGAGCAAATAAGGGGACATATTTTTAAGTATTGATCTTATAAATTTAGAAAGTTAGTGAAAGAACAAGACTCATGCTAGCTTGGATTTAGGATAGGATATGAAATCTAAAACAAATCTGCTTGACATTACATACTAACTCCAGATCGTTAAGAATGTATAAGTGAAACAGCATGCACCTGTAAAACGATCCTGCATTGCGGCTCATATGCAATGTATATCAGCACATAATGTGTTTTTTTTATTTATTAAGTAATTAAGACAACACAGGAATTTACAGGAAATACAAGGGTTAATCGGCTGTACAGTTATTACACGTGGAGATGTGAGCAAAGATGTAGCAAAGTAGGAAGTGGAAGTCCAACTGAAAAGTGATAGGAACTTGCAAGTAAAGAGTAGTTGACCATGGGAGCCAAAACACGATTGGAAATGAAGAGATACAGGAAATTTAAAAGAAAAATGACACATTGGGTGGGAATTTGAGTGACGTGTTAAAGTAGGCGTTACTTGGTCAGTTTTACTTGGACCCGAATTTTAAACACTGGGATTGTCCCTTTAAAGGTAAGATGAAAAAAATGGTTTATCCTAAACACTGCAGTGTGCACTGAGCAGTCAGATATGAACGTGGGTAACTTAGGTTTTAGTTGTACAAAAAGGTAAGTTTTAATGAGCCACTATTTTTAAAAGAGCAAAACAGATTGAAAGGGGGTGGGCACTATTGTATTCTGGTAGTATGGAATACAGTAGGTTGGCCAATACATTTAAATAGTTGAAGGGGATTTCATAAATTATAATTTTGTGCTTACTCATACCAGCCAGTAAACTCAGAGAGGAAACAAGATATATAGTCAAATTAACATAAGGGGCAGGCAACTAGAAAGACAGTGGTGTTTAAGAATACAACAGTAACAGGGTAGGAGAGTGGGAAAAAATTCTGTCTGACTCATAAGAGACAGAGCTGTGATCTCTTTTCAAGTTTTAATATGTAGTTAAAAACAGAATACAAGTAAAACACAGTGTATAGAAAACAAATCACAGTATATAAAATAGAAAAAGGCAATAAGGTAATACAAAATGCAACAAATAAAAAGCAAACTAACTTTTCCCTCACAGCAAACTGTTGCAGAGTCTGGGTGAGCCTTTCCAGTAAAGCCAATATCTCTGAATATGTTCAGTTTGTGGAATGTCCAGTTTTTTGACAGAGTATATGACTGTCTTATTTCCGATCATATATTTTATCGAACTCTGGGTTTACCAAAATAAGGATTTCCGTATGTGTATTTATTGCACAGAAATGCTTTTTATTACAGTAAGTGGCTGCATGTGTTAATGCCTAAACGTTCTGAAAGTTTTGTGTGTGAGTGTTTGCAGGTTAGAGTAAGAGTTATGTAAGGGGATAGATTTAGTGTTGGACATATGTGTTAGTGTATGTGTGGTAGTTTGGAGTATCTTGTGTAGAGTGATATAGTGAAACAAAGCTTGATAATTACTCTGGGTGTAGCTGGCTCTGTGGGGAGATTAATTCTTGTGAATATTTTTGGCCCACTTTTTTTGACTCCTTGCAGTTAACTACCAGCTGTCACTAGATCATCTCCTCATTCTCCAGGTCGACTGTACCTGCCTTAGCCTCCTCTGGGCTATACCTGACCCATGTCTGGAGCCTATGAGGAAAGTGAAGACCCTGGTGCATCATACTGCTTCCCTGCTGACAGGGAGTGTTTTATTAATTTGCTTTAGCCCCCATTTGTGAGCCCAGTGCATCCTCAAGAATAAGACAGGTAGTGGGCATCGGTGCTGATCTGTCTCTCACTTATGCAAAGGGCAGACCTCAACAGGATACCCCACTCACCCACAGTAGTACCTATAGGGCTATTTCCCTGGTCTCCACTATGAAAATCAGATGGATTTGTATTCCCCGTGCATGTGCCCCATACATGTGTTCCTCCCTCCCAGGATGAACATGTCCATCCTACCCTGCTAGTGCCTCAGACACCTAAGCCACTAATCTGGGCCACCTGGGACATAGTCAGGGCTTTATCCCCTTACACCACAGCTCTAGCAGTAATTTTTGTATATATTGACTGTGGATGCTGAGTTCAGGTAGAAAATAAAGAAGTTCATTGATACCTTAGCAAAGTCTTCTTCAGAAACTGATAAATGTTCTGTCTTCATGAAGGAACTGACAAATGCCTGGTCAGTCTACAACAGACATCTGAGCAAAACTTTCTGTCTTTAAGGGAGAACTAAGCAACATTTGTTCACTCTTCAGGAGAGATGTGCTGCCAGAGATCAAAACATGCTAAGTATCCAGAAAAAGATTTCCTCCCTGGTAACCCTGACATCTACCTCATGGGAAGTCCATAGGTCCAGTTCAACACTCTGACCATATCTGGGCCAGAGGATGGCATAGAGGGTTACCTAGATGCTTACAAAAGGTGTTCCGCTGGGAAGAACCAGCTCCAGACAGAATGGGCAATAATTCTATTGTCCAGCAAACCAGAAATGCACTGAAAACATCTGTGGATCTAGAAGACACCAATGCAAATCACTGCCAGAAACTGAAATAAGCAAGAGATTTTAGCAAGGACTTTGGATTAACCTACATTACAGCCTCTTAAGTTTCATAACTAGGAATTTTATATGGACAGACTGCTGACAACACAAATGGTTGATTTAAAACCAGTTTGAATCTGTGGCTAGATTGCCTTATAGATAATGCAAGTAACCTATTGTAAATTATGGCTATAGATAAATTTAAGAAGGCATTCCATAGTAACAAAGTGGTGAAGTCCCTCTGCCCACCTTACTAATACTTAGATCAAAAGAAGTCTTTATTTACTTTTAGTTGTATGTTATCAGACCCATTATTGAATATTATGCGCATTTTGGCATGCATTTGTCTAGTCATATTACACAACTTGAGAAACCACAGAGATTCATAACTAAAAAGATCAGTGGTCTCAAAAATCTTAGTTATGAAATGAGACTAGCATCCCTTTCTTTGTAATCATTCTCTTACATAATCCTCAATTGAGATCTGTGTCTAGACTTTCCAGGCATGAAAGATCCAGCCTTATTTGACTTCCTATTCCTTTGCAGAACTAATGGTACCTCAAATAGTCTGTTAAAGAAATTTAACCTTCATTAGCAGATAAATAAGAAAATGTGATATGATAGATTCATATCCCAATGTATACCCCAGTTCTGGAGCAAACTTCCACTACATGTCAAGCAGAGCAGCACCCTTGCCACCTTCATGCTAAACCTAGATAATTGGATGAGCAGCCTCAAATTCTCCCTGGTTTATCTTGTCTTCCCCTACTTGAGGCTAAAGGTAATTACTGAACAGGGGGTTTTGGCTAGGCTTGTAATGGTCTGCAGACTGATTGTCTAGTACTTACCTATGAACCTATGGATACAGCTGGATAACAAACATCAAGTGTAAGTATATAACTTCCATTTTCTAACTGTTTCTAATTTTATCTCCTGAGGCCTAACAGTTGCCCTCCATAGTATATACCTAAATGTTTTACTACTGCATTCTTAACATACTATTGGTGGCATTAAAAATCAACTTGGCAGGTTTCAGGGAGTTTAACACAGCCTTTACTTTAACTACATGGGAGCCCCAAACCTCAGAGATTGTGTTATGACACTGGGTAAGCTACATAATATTTGACATGGGATGGTAAGATTGTACTATGTAGCTAAAAGGAGGGACAGTATACTGGAATGAGACCATTGTTTTTGAAAAGGCTGTCAAGAATCTTGCTTTCCCCAACCTTTCTATTAGTTCTCTACCCAAGGCATTGAGTAGCTGTCAAATTTTAAAATACAGATCAATTTTCTGTAATCATTACAGAACCCCTGGGTCTTTGTGGGGTTCCTCCCACCTCCCAAAAACACACTGAGTGTTTCCACTTCAAACTCACCCAAGAATGGAGCTGTGAGCAGCAGCACAGACTCTAGATGGTACCATGTAAGGAGGAAGAGTTGTATAGACCAACCACTTTGGGTATTAACTGTGGTGTGTGGTATTCTCAAGGTAGGAGAATGTGGAACATGGACTGTGTGCTGTATAAGGGCTAGCCACTCAAAGGTGTAAAAATTGGCTCTAGGTGATTCGGTTATGTTGACTAATGTAACTAAATGGGCATGGATATTTGCTGGTGATAAGTAGGTTGAGAACCTGGCCTGCCCTGACCTATGCCTGAGACTCATGCTAACTGAGGGAGGGGTGTATGTGCCCCTACTCACCCGTGTGTGCCCACCATAAAGCCCAGCAATATTGGGTCACTAAGCTACTGGCTAGTTGGTGACCATTTAACTATCTTGAGTTACCTAGGATAGCTCTGTTGAGTGAAAGCCAGATGTAAAACCAATCGAAGTGTCAAACATGTACTAAAAATTGTTACACTCAATGTAGCTTCACTGACAGGGCACAGGCTTGGAAGTGGATAATATGATGGTGAGGAGGAAGCCAGGTATCCTATGAATCCAGTTGCTAACATGTTAGGGCAGTGCTGTAAAACCTCTTGGCTTTGGGTCCACACTCTACTACACAGGAGGAGTACAAACTAGAAATGGTGTGAGAATTGTGTGGTGAGTGACAAGCTTCAGAATGTCATCAGAATTAGTGACAGACTCATGGCATCAGAATCTAGTGTAAGGATAAGGCACTTCCTATAATCTCAGCCTATGCCCCACAGCAGGGCTGTGATGGTGAAGAAAAGAGTGCATTTAAACAGCTGTTGCAGGACCTAATAGGTAAAGCAGGAAAGCATGAATTGCCATTGATAATGGTGGACCTGAATGCACATATTGGGACAGACAGACAAAATAGGATATGAGGACTGCCTTGATCTACAGGGGTAAAGTGACAGGGATAAAGAAGGAGAGGCCATTCAAGACTTCTGTCTGGCAAATGGCTTGATGGTGGCCAAAAGATGATGCAGCAAGAGACACAATCATAAACTCACATACAAGAGTGGTCAACATGCAACTCAAGTAGACTTCTTCCTAGTAAGGTAAGGTAAGGGCACTGGGGTAGAATCAGCAATTGCAAAGTCATTCCCAGTCAAACCATCATCCAATGGCATAAATCACTGGTTGCCACAGTCAGGTACAAGCAGTGGTTAGGGAAGGCTCTAAGGTCAATAGAGAATAAACTGAAAACCTGGAAGTTGAATGGAGATAAAGCTAAAGAGTTCAAGGTATTACTCAGGGCTCTCACACCTTACAAAGAAGAGGGAATAGTTGGAGATGAAGAAGAATGGCAGCACCTCAAAACAGCATGTGTGAGGACTACAGAACAGATATGTGGCCGAGCCAGGTATAGAAATAAGGTACCTAATAAAAGCTGGTGGTGGAATGCAAAAGTCCAGGAAGTTAACAAAAGAAAGAAAGAACACAAGAAAAAAGTGTGAGACAGAAAAGATATATCAGGCTAAGAAGGAATACTGGTTGACTAACTAAAAGGCTAAAAGAGGAGTTTTAATAGCAAAGAGCAAGGCATCAGGGACACCATCTTCTGGAAAATGATACAGTAGATGGTACAAAGAAACTCAATTAGTTTGCAAGGTAAAGACAGAAATATAGTGAATATGATCAGACAGTTTTCATAAGGGATGCCAGCCACAATCTCCTCACCAGCCCACAGTAAATCAAAGACAGATGGAAGGTTTGCTTTCAGCAGCTTCTGAATGAAGAAGCTGCACTGCCCCAGACACCACCTACTATGAAAGAAGAGGAGGAGATCACCCTAGAAGAAGAAAAGCAGTAAGGAAAATGAAGCCAGGAAAAGCAGCAGCCTCAGATGAGGTCACAGCAGATATGATCAAGATGTTTGGTGAGATGGGAAGAAATTGTTCCTGAGGATATTCATAGCAGTATGAAGAGAAAGCGTATCCCAGGTGACTGCAGAATAGGCATACTAGTGCCAGTGTACAGGAACAAAAGGGATATCTACAACTGTGAGCAGTACAGAAGTAAAACTCCTGTCACACTGCGTAAAAGTTCTGGATAGGGTGATTGATAAACAAATATGCAGAGTAGCAGAAAGTAAGATGGGAGATGAGCAGTTCAGATTCAGATCAGGATGCAGCACAACCAACTTAATGTTTGCACTTAGACAGCTGTGAAGAAGCTAGAGATGAAGAAAGAGTTTGACTAGGCATTCCTAGACTTAGAGAAAGCATATGACAAGGTCCCAAGAAAGCTGATTTTGGAAGTCCTGTGGTAGTTTGAAGTCACAGAAACATTGGTAGAATTCATTCAGGCTATGTACCAGGACTCAATGACTCAAGTACAAACAGTGTTTGGACCATTTAACTATCTTGAGTTACCTAGGATAGCTCTGTTGAGTGAAAGCCAGATGTAAAACCAATCGAAGTGTCAAACATGTACTAAAAATTGTTACACTCAATGTAGCTTCACTGACAGGGCACAGGCTTGGAAGTGGATAATATGATGGTGAGGAGGAAGCCAGGTATCCTATGAATCCAGTTGCTAACATGTTAGGGCAGTGCTGTAAAACCTCTTGGCTTTGGGTCCACACTCTACTACACAGGAGGAGTACAAACTAGAAATGGTGTGAGAATTGTGTGGTGAGTGACAAGCTTCAGAATGTCATCAGAATTAGTGACAGACTCATGGCATCAGAATCTAGTGTAAGGATAAGGCACTTCCTATAATCTCAGCCTATGCCCCACAGCAGGGCTGTGATGGTGAAGAAAAGAGTGCATTTAAACAGCTGTTGCAGGACCTAATAGGTAAAGCAGGAAAGCATGAATTGCCATTGATAATGGTGGACCTGAATGCACATATTGGGACAGACAGACAAAATAGGATATGAGGACTGCCTTGATCTACAGGGGTAAAGTGACAGGGATAAAGAAGGAGAGGCCATTCAAGACTTCTGTCTGGCAAATGGCTTGATGGTGGCCAAAAGATGATGCAGCAAGAGACACAATCATAAACTCACATACAAGAGTGGTCAACATGCAACTCAAGTAGACTTCTTCCTAGTAAGGTAAGGTAAGGGCACTGGGGTAGAATCAGCAATTGCAAAGTCATTCCCAGTCAAACCATCATCTAATGGCATAAATCACTGGTTGCCACAGTCAGGTACAAGCAGTGGTTAGGGAAGGCTCTAAGGTCAATAGAGAATAAACTGAAAACCTAGAAGTTGAATGGAGATAAAGCTAAAGTGTTCAAGGTATTACTCAGGGCTCTCACACCTTACAAAGAAGAGGGAATAGTTGGAGATGAAGAAGAATGGCAGCACCTCAAAACAGCATGTGTGAGGACTACAGAACAGATATGTGGCCGAGCCAGGTATAGAAATAAGGTACCTAATAAAAGCTGGTGGTGGAATGCAAAAGTCCAGGAAGTTAACAAAAGAAAGAAAGAACACAAGAAAAAAGTGTGAGACAGAAAAGATAGATCAGGCTAAGAAGGAATACTGGTTGGCTAACTAAAAGGCTAAAAGAGGAGTTTTAATAGCAAAGAGCAAGGCATCAGGGACACCATCTTCTGGAAAATGATACAGTAGATGGTACAAAGAAACTCAATTAGTTTGCAAGGTAAAGACAGAAATATAGTGAATATGATCAGACAGTTTTCATAAGGGATGCCAGCCACAATCTCCTCACCAGCCCACAGTAAATCAAAGACAGATGGAAGGTTTGCTTCCAGCAGCTTCTGAATGAAGAAGCTGCACTGCCCCAGACACCACCTACTATGAAAGAAGAGGAGGAGATCACCCTAGAAGAAGAAAAGCAGTAAGGAAAATGAAGCCAGGAAAAGCAGCAGCCTCAGATGAGGTCACAGCAGATATGATCAAGATGTTTGGTGAGATGGGAAGAAATTGTTCCTGAGGATATTCATAGCAGTATGAAGAGAAAGCATATCCCAGGTGACTGCAGAATAGGCATACTAGTGCCAGTGTACAGGAACAAAAGGGATATCTACAACTGTGAGCAGTACAGAAGTAAAACTCCTGTCACACTGCGTAAAAGTTCTGGATAGGGTGATTGATAAACAAATATGCAGAGTAGCAGAAAGTAAGATGGGAGATGAGCAGTTCAGATTCAGATCAGGATGCAGCACAACCAACTTAATGTTTGCACTTAGACAGCTGTGAAGAAGCTAGAGATGAAGAAAGAGTTTGACTAGGCATTCCTAGACTTAGAGAAAGCATATGACAAGGTCCCAAGAAAGCTGATTTTGGAAGTCCTGTGGTAGTTTGAAGTCACAGAAACATTGGTAGAATTCATTCAGGCTATGTACCAGGACTCAATGACTCAAGTACAAACAGTGTTTGGTCTCACAGAGAGGTTCCTGTTGAGAGTGGGTATGCATCAGGGTTCAGCTCTGAGGCCACTACTGTTCATATTGGTGATGGACAACATAAGCAAACAGGTTGGAAGGGGCAGATCAACAGAACTGCATTGCAGTCAGACTCTGAGTAAGGACTTCAGCAAAGGATAAGGGAATGGAATGCAAAACTGAAGGCACAAGGGATGAAGCTGTACAGATAAGACAGTTGTAGTTGCAGCAAATTGGGAAATCAGAAAAAATGGGAACTGAGATCAAAGGGAAAATAGTAGAACAGATTAACAGTTTCATGTATCTGGAAGTGGTGGTTGAGGAGAAGGGAAGTAAGAATGAAGAGCTCAAAGCTAGACTCAGAGGGGCAGCACTGGCACAGTGTCAGGTGTGATACATGACAGAAGAATGCCAAAGAAGCTGAAAAGTAAGGTTTATAAACAGTGGTGCAACCAGTACTACTGTATGGTACAAAACCCTGGGCAGTAAAGGCAGAGCAGTTGAGGAAGGTGGAGAGGATGGAGATGAGGTCTCTGAGGTGGGTGGTAGAATGCACACCATGAGACAGATGAAAAAAAAGAGGACATCAAAGTGGAAGCCAAAGTAGCTCCAATTGCAGAGAAGGTTAAAGAGACCAGATTAATGTAGTTTGGACATGTGCAGAAAAACACAGGAAGATAATCTGACAAAGAAGGTTTGGGACAGACAGGAAGAAGGCAAGAGGAAACACAGACATCCAGCAAAGAGATTGATGGATTATGTGAGAGCAGACCTTTGAAAGTCAGGCATGACTGTCAAAGAAGTTACTAGAGTGGCACTGAATCAAGAGAGATGGTAACAGTTGGCACTAGACTTTTGATGGATTATGTGAGATCAGACCTGTGGCAGTCAGGCATGACTGTCAGAGAAGTTACTAGAGTGGCATTGAATCATGAGAGATGATGATAGCTGACACTACACTTCAACTCCATGTAGAAAACAGGGAAAAAAGGGGTTGATGATGATGATGATAGTGATTTTTGAACTCCATTGTTCCATTAGGCTTTAAGACTAGCACACTGAAGAGCCCTCTGCTAATTTTCAATAGCTTTATAGTGCTTCTGGGTCAAGGGGTGATTTTTTTTTTTTGGCAATGACGTTACCCTGCAGATAGAAAAGACTAAAAAATTGTAAGGCCGTCCCATTCCCCACCTCCCCAGCAACAGGCACATTGGATCATGACAATGTACAAAATGACAACTTGTTACAGTCTGATTCAGAAGTTTTGGATGCTTTTATTTTTGCCTGTATTGGTGATTTCAGAATTTATAACTACAGTAATTTGGATTTAACCGATGAGTATTTTTTTTTTTTCTCAAAAATTTTTTATTAATTATATGAATAGCAAGACAATTAAAAGATTATACATAACAAGAAGGCATAAATGAACATATAACAATTTATCTAGTGATAACAACCTTCATGAGATTTTGATAAGTTATTTAGAAATAAAACATACACCATATGTACACTATATACAAGTTAGGCAACCTGAGAGAAAAAAAAATATATATATTTAACATTAACTATTTAATATGTTTAGAACCTTTTCTAACACAACCTTTCTAATAGCTTTTTTTTTGGACTTCCACCTAAGTATCTTTGAGCATCAATAAATTTAAAAGCCATTTTCTGGAAAGTAACCCATTTTAATTTAGAACGATCAATCCAATTTTGTATTATATAAAGTTTTAGTAATGAGCAAATAAAAATGATAACATGAATATCAACTTTTGAAAGATGAATCAATGGAATATGTAGAATAGCAAATTCCCGTCAGCGTGGATTTTGATATCCCATTTTCTGCAGTCTGACTTTCAAAGATGTCCACAATCTGTGAGAAAAATGACAATACCATAGAATATGAAGGAGGTCTGCTTGGGAACCGATGAGTATTTTTAATTTTTTTGTACCTATGCAAAGATCAGATGTAACTAAAACACTGATTACCTTAAAAGTTATATACTCTTGAGTTAAATTTCAATTTGTGATTGCAAAATGGTGAACTTTGCAAGTTTTTTACGTAACCCTCAAACGACCAAGGTTAAATGATTATATTGATATAAAATGTTTTTTAAAAACTCAGAGAATGTGATGATATTAAGAGTGTATAGTATATAAATATATATATATATATATATATATATATATATATATATATATATATATATATATAAGTACATACTTTTTTTATTATATAGATATAAAAACTGTAATTTAAGTCTACACATAAACAAAAATGTTGTTATTTTACAGTACTTTAAGTGTATTGTGACATCAGAGTTGATGTGATTGTCATGTGATTAGTTTGCAAACTTAGTTAAGTTTGAGTTTGGAAAAAGACAGATATTCAAATGATGTTCTTGTGGTGTAATTAAAGGAACAAAAGCATTTGATCCGTTGTTGCTCTCCTCTTTATTGTGGTGTTTGTTGAGTTCCTACGTTTTTTTTTTTGTTTACATCCATTAGCCCACCGGTTTTCTTTAGTGTTACATTATAAGCTGGATGTGATCTCAAGGTCCAGGTTGACCTTTGTGGCTACCAGTTTTCATGGTATTCTGTCCTGATGCCACTCAAGAGAAGAAATCCGGGACTCTGTCCTACAGTTGAAGTGAATGGACTGTATTTTGTAAGGTATGAAACTTTTGTACTTACCTTAACATTATGGTAAGGCAAGAATGTGCCATCTATTTGACTGGCATTAGGCATTAATGAGTTAAAGTTGCTGAGTGACTGTTGGCTGTGACTACCACTCCTGCTGTTGAAGTGAATAGACACTGATGAGGAGGACCTAATGTTGTGGTAAGTACACAGCATTTGTATACATTTCCTGATTGACTGCTGTGGGACCCAACCATTTTTCTGACTCCTTAAATAATATCCACTCACAATTATCATTATCCTTCTTCTCTCCATCCTCTTTTCTAACCAACCAACTTATTTCCCACTCTCATGCTGTAGGCTTTTCTCACAGCCTTCGATGTAGTATATGTTCAGTGGCCTCCTCTGTCCCTGAACTGTAGCATAGTTTCTAATAGAACATGCATCATAAACTCCATACATAACATAAACATAAATTCCAAAGACATGCATCTGGAGCATTTCTCCCCAGGCCTCCGCTGAAAACAGGCTCTGTGGAACCTAGTCGGACATTCCCGGTCAACAAATGTTAAATAAATAAAAAATAAATAAATAAATAAACGAATGCAGCTTTATATGTAGGGCATTATCAGGACAGGGAGTGGGATGGTACAAGCAGCATTTCTGAATGGAATACTACATGCCCCCCTAAGCTGCAACACAAACTTCAAGAAAAGGAGGTTGATTTACATACTTTAGTCATTATGCATGTATATTATTTTTAATTTCTTAATATTTTTAATTAATAATTTGCAATACATCCAAATTACATCAGCATCAGAAATCCTACACATTAAGGGTTAGCCTCTACATCTAGTACGCAAGACAGCAGATGTTTGCACTGCGCCAAGGGATTTGATGGGTCTGTGAAGGGATATTTTGGCCTACTAATCATATCAGATTTCAAACCACAGTGGAGTGTAGTCATGTTGCTTACAGTGAGCACAACTTAAAGGCTTGATCACTGATGGCAACACAAATAACCGAATTCTGATGGTATTTTACTTGGCTCTGTGTTGGGATCTGTGTATATGTATGTAGTAGCTTGGTTTTTACATGTATATACCAGGATCAGTTCAACATACCTCTTTTAGGCACCACATATTTCAGAGAC
>NC_056746.1:924634180-924644180 GCF_019279795.1 Protopterus annectens | reverse complement strand
AACCTTCAACCTAACGACAACATCTTTATTAAATCATACTAAATAAAATGTAAAATAATATAAATTTAAATTATTATATATATGAAAAAATGTGTAAAACATATATATGGAGGCAGCGCAAATGAATCCGTGCCCCTTCTTTACAATAATAATCATCCACAAAGTCATCATATCAGCCTAAAAAAGTTTAAACATACACACTGAACAATGTGTTTATATATAACTAAATTAGGGTAAAAATAAAATGAAATACAATAAAATAAACATGTTATTTATATAAAAGGTTGTTTTAAGAGGTAATATTAAAAAATAATATTGGAAAAATTTTTCCACTTACATAAACAGGTATGTGGTTAAACTTAAAAGGCTGTTGTATGCCTAAACAATCTTATCTCATATGGCTTTTTAGCTTCAAAACTGCAGAAATATTGCAATTCTCATTGAGGCCTAGGACATTAAAGGCATCAAGTTTTATCTGCCACTCGAGCTCACGTGCTTCTAACAGGAGAGATAGTGGGCCACCCCTAGGACTAGATGGTAAATCCTCCATGACCCATCCTTGTGCTCAGCTTATTGACAACATTTTGGCTAAATACATTAAGGCCATCCCTGTGGTATGTAAAGATTCTTGGTCATTTTTGAGGAACATCGGTAACATTAAATTTGACAAATTTAACAATTTCTTAACCATCGATGTTGTTGACCTTTATACTTCCATTCCCCATCTAGAAGCCATCGAATGGATTGGTTTACTTTTAAGGGAGATTAATGCTACACAGAAAGACATTGATGTTGTAATAGAATTGTTGGACATTGTTCTAAGTTCAAACTTCTTCATCTTTAACAAACAAATCTACCTCCAAAAACAGGGGGTGGCCATGGGATCACCATGTGGGGCCAGTGTTGCCAATTTTTTTATGGCATACTGGGAGAAGAAGTTTATCTTGGAATGTCCAGAATTTAAACACTATATTACTTTGTATACCCGGTTCCTTGATGATATATTCATCTTATTTAATGGTGATGCCCTTGAAGCCCAAAAGTTGGTGAATTATATGAATACGACTACAACGTTTCTTAAATTCACTTACCAATTTTCAGTTGATGAAATTGAGTACTTGGATGTCAAGTTGGCTAAAGATCCAGAAGGTGGGAAATTAGTATCCTCTGTTTTTAGGAAGCCCACTTTCTGTAATTCTCTCCTTCATTTTTCTAGTTTCCATCCCTACAAACAGAAACGAGCTATAGTAAAAGGCCAACTTGTCAGGGTGGTACGTATGTGTAGTACATACACTTCCTTCCAAAAAGAATGTGATTTCTTGAAAGGACTTTTCACCAATAGAGGTTACCCGGTTACTCTAGTAGATGCGATTATCGAGGAGATCGATTCTAAAAGATCTATGGGCTTTTTCAAACCCCTTCTTGATCAAAATGTGAATCTATTTGGGGTTACTATCACCAGCCCCAATATGTCTGATATGACAGAAACTGTTGACTTGCCAGCTATCAGCCCTCCAGCTAGACAATCAAAGTTCTCAACTAGTTTTATTACTACATATAATATTGAATCTAAGGAAATTTGGGCTACTATTTGTAAAAATTGGCATTTCATCAGTAGTGACTCTTTCCTTTTAGGGAAACTGGGACCTCGACCAAGAGTGGTTTATAGAAGGGGTAATAACCTAAAAGAATTAGTGCAAAGCAACAAAAATTCAAACTTGTTTGCTAGACACAAAGGGTCATTTATGTGTGGTGCCTGTAATTGGTGTCACATTATTAAAATAGGACAAACATTTAAGGTTAAGAACAAAAAGTATGAAATACAACACAGGATTAATTGTGAAACTAGATCCGTTGTCTATGTTGCCTTTTGCCAATGCTGTAATGCTTTTTACATAGGCAAAACGGATCAAAAACTTCGAGAAAGGATTTACCAGCACGTCTATGCCATTAGAAATAAAAAAATGGAGAATGCTTTGGCCAAACATATTGCTTATAACACTGGCCATACTTTCCAATTTATGGGCATTGATCATTTACCATCTAGTCCTAGGGGTGGCCCACTATCTCTCCTGTTAGAAGCACGTGAGCTCGAGTGGCAGATAAAACTTGATGCCTTTAATGTCCCAGGCCTCAATGAGAATTGCAATATTTCTGCAGTTTTGAAGCTAAAAAGCCATATGAGATAAGATTGTTTAGGCATACAACAGCCTTTTAAGTTTAACCACATACCTGTTTATGTAAGTGGAAAAATGTTTCCAATATTATTTTTTAATATTACCTCTTAAAACGACCTTTTATATAAATAACATGTTTATTTTATTGTATTTCATTTTATTTTTACCCTAATTTAGTTATATATATAAACACATTGTTCAGTGTTTATGTTTAAACTTTTTTAGGCTGATATGATGACTTTGTGGATGATTATTATTGTAAAGAAGGGGCACGGATTCATTTGCACTGCCTTCATATATATGTTTTACACATTTTTTCATATATATAATAATTTAAATTTATATATTTTTACATTTTATTTAGTATGATTTAATAAAGATGTTGTCGTTAGGTTGAAGGTTTTAATAACTAATAATTTTTAGTGAATATTTTTAGGGTATTTTTCGACATTAGTTGAATGTTGGATTAATGCTCGACGTAAATGTCTTGTAGGAAGTGATGTCATTTGACACACTTCCTTTGGTGATTTAAACTTTTGGCGCAAACTCATTATTTTTTTCTGAGGAAGCTTCAGTTTGTTTCAGAAGCGAAAACGCTTTTTGTTTTACAAATAAAATTGCGTTCAAGAAAAGAATTCTTCTTTGGATTACTTTGGCTCAAAGTCCCCTGTATTCTTTTTTTGTTACCAGTTTTGCAGCTTTTTTTTTTTTTCTAGTTTATAAATATAAAATGTTATTTATTTATTTATTTTACATTTGTTAACCAGGAAAGTCCAACAAGTCCTTTTTCAGTGTAGACCTGTAGAGAAAAACTCCACAAAATCAAAATCTATAAAGATCACAACTAATCCACAGTATACAATTTGATTAAGGCTACATACAGATTATATACAGTTACAGTTCAGATATTTGAGAACATAAAATATGCAAGTACAGCTAAACCATCAGAATACATATAGTCAAGAGAACATATAGAAACTTTTGAGACACCATGAGTCAGAGAACCAGATAAAGACCTCTGATGATCTGTGTTCATTCAGACAAGGGTACTAGAGTGTTGAAGGCTAAAACTAGTCTGGACTGGTGCAGGAACAGAACCAAGTATTAGCAAGATGAGTTTTTTAGTGATTTTTTGAACTGGGTTAAGGAAGAAATGGATGATATATAGGTGGGCAGAGTATTCCATATTTTAGGAATGAAGTTAGAGAAGAGTTATTCACCAGCTGTGTTATTCGCTTTTGTTGTGTCTAGAAGGAATTTATTACTGGAGCTGAGAATACGATTACTGGAGTAAGAATGAAGTAGATTTTGCAGTGCATGTTTTTTTTCTAGCTGATTCAGAATTTTATGGGCTAAAGTAAGTTGATTGTAGAGTAAGAGCCGAGGAAATTCCAACCAGTTGAGTTGTGTTAGAGTTGTACAGTGGTGTGATCTATAAGGGGAGGTGGGGGCAAACCTGGCTATTTTGTTGTAGCAGGAGTTTAATTTACCTAATTCAGTCTTTATAAGGTTACTAAGAATAGGAAAAGCATAGAGAAGAGTAGAAATGAGATGAGTGTGTAAAATGGTGGACTTAGTGTATTTTGTAAAAAAATGCTTATTTCTGTATAGAAAGTCCAGTTTTTTATGCACGTTTATGCTCTGGGACATGTGAATATCAACTCTCATATTATTATCAATCTCAACTCCTAGGAGTTTGGTATGAGTAACGGCAGAGATAATAGTCTTATTCCTGGACATAATGTTAAAAGAGGGACCTGGTGCGGTGGATCTTGTAGGTTTGAAGAGCAGAAGTTTCGTTTTATTAGGATTCAAAATTAGTTGGAATTTAGAAAGCCATGTCTCAACAGAAAGAAAGAAATCTTGTGTTAGTGAGTAGAGTTCTTGTCAGGAAGAAACTGCACTTATTACTGTACAGTCATCTGCATATTGGATGACAGAAGCATGAAGAGTAAAAGTGTGGAGGTTGTTAGTATAGAGAGAGAACAGCAGGGATCCTAGGATGGAACCTTGGGGAACTCCTACAGTAACTGAAAGAAGAGGGCAGAGATCCTGTTGCCATAGAACTGCCTGCTGGCGTCCTGATAAATAACTTTGGAACCAAGTAATAGAAGACTGACTAAGACCTAGATCAGAAAGAGCATCAATAAGTATACTATGCGTGACCATGTCAATGGCCATAGAAAAGTCGAGAAATATAGTAGATATAAATTGGGGCAAAAGCCATGTTGAGCGTTTGACAAGAGTTTATGAGTATGTAAGTAGTCCATCATTTGTGCATGCATACATCTCTCTAGGATTTTAGATAGAGGGGATAGTATAGCAATTCAGCAGTAGTTGGTTAGTTCTGTAGAACTACCTCCTTTATGTACTTTTAGCACTTCCTGGTATTTTATTTAACTGAAACTTGTATCTTCAATGTCTGCATCTGAAGAAGTTTGATTTTATTAAACGAAAAGTGCTTTATGCACTTTAAAACTACTGGTTGCTTTCTGAAGCTGTTTATTTTTCTTTTAGGTTCTTTTAGGTCGACATGATATGAGGTGACGTGGGCAATAGATGATAGTATTGCTAGAGTAGCAATGTATAGTTGGAGCATTTTGTTATAGTGTAGGTAAGAGGTAGCTGTAGCATTTATTTAATATTCTTAACGTACTCCTGTTATGTGGCTATGGAATTAAGTAATAGTTATCTAGTGAGGAAGAAAGTGCCTTCTTTGTCTTTTTGTGGGTGGGGTTACTGAGTTTGTAGAATTTATTGAGTTAGTAAGGATGATTGGATAATGATAGAGGTGGGTGCGGCTAGGGTGAAATATGTGTAGGTATAGTGGGGGTGGGTAGGAAATGGGAGTAGGGGAGTGGGGCTACACCTAGGTCTGAGATGCTATTGAAAGAGAAAAAAAATATCGGTAAGTAGAAACAGTAAGTTTGAGTATCTTGGGCTCAGGTAAAGCTATAAATCAGCAGGTAGGTTAAATTCTTAATCAAAGGCATGATTTAGAGCAATGGAATTGATACAGTTGGCAAGCTGGTGTTGAAAGATTTATATGTATACACGTGTTCACTTAGAAGAGAAAGGTTTTTAGGCTGGAACTAGAGATGTTTTACAATTGGAGGTAAGATGGGGAAGCTTTAGTTTGTAATGATTTATGTTAGCTTCACATAAACAGAAGAGTGGCTTTTTAAGAGGGTAGAAAAGAAGTTTGTTTATCTTCAGGTTTCTGGGATGAAGGAGAGGTGAGTAACTAGTAAGTGAGAAGGGAGCAGTTGTTGGTTCTGGTGGAGAACAAGGGGCTGAATTAATTTACAGCATTGCCCTACAGTAATTAAATAATACTAGCTTAGCATACATTTAGTTTGCTTGGCTTGATTTGGGGTTTGTTGAGCTCCTGTTGGTCAAGCAGTATCTTTTGCATGGTGCAGAAGTTACTGAGGGTAGTTTAGCTGGTTGGAGTAATTACAGCACAGCGGAATTAAGCAGGCTAGTGTTCCTATAAAGAGAAATAAATATTTTAGATAGGGATAAGCTAGGTAACTAATGTAGTACAAGTAAAGACTTGAAGGGTAATAGTGTATATGAGATGTAGGAGAGAGATAGGCAGTGTTTAGTTGAGTAGGAAGGGAAAAATAGTAGATAACAGATTGCTGATATTGTCTCCTTAATGAATAAGTTAAATAAACTGATAAGAATACATCATTCTTATAAAATGCATTTTTTAGACATTTCAGATATTTAAAAAGCAAAGACTGTGCATTTGAAAAGTAATGCTTGTAATAAGAGAAACTAGCATCTTAGTTAAACAACAGCTAAACTTTGGTAATGTGAAACAGTAATTAGAGGTACACATTTATAGGAAATATAAAAAAAAGTTTTTCGTATTATTAGTGACCGAGATGCTATTCAACATTCTTAGACAGTAACTAGTTTATCATAACAGTTAAAAGAGATATAAGATGAACCGTCATTAAATGCTGTATTATATATTGTAGATAACGAGTAGCAGTACAACAGAGATTGAGAGCGACTATCACAAATCTGATTACTGCTATTGTTTTATTGTATTTGTTATATGTGCATTTGCATATGTTTTATAATGAAAACAAAATAAAAATGTTTTTGAAAAAAAAAAATCTGCTTATTAAGTGACCATTTCAGCTTTTCCTGACAGTAAACATAGAGATAGAGTATGCGGTCACACAATAATATGCTTTTGCATAGGTTGGAAGTAAAGCACTGCAGAGACTATTATAGCAATAACCCACGCCTGGGTGTGGGTAATGCGGGATTTACCCACTGTTGGCGTGGTTTGGTCCCGAGGGTGAAGCCCGAGGGACCAAACAAAGACAACCGTGGGTAAATCCCGCATTACCCACACCCAGAAGTGGTTATTATATATTATGACATTATTTAAGAAAATAAATAATTACTTTTCTTAAATAATGGCATTGTATAATGCCTCTTTGCTGCCCTTCCGCAGCTGTCTGGTATCCGCGGCAGTTCTGATGTACTGTGCATGCCTACACAGTACATCAGAGCTGTGGCCAAAAGCAACATAGCGACACAGTGTGTAAAAAGCAACGGAGAAAGCAAGATCTCCGTTGCTTTTTACACACTGTGTCGCTATGTTAAAGGAGTTTAACATAGCGAGACAGCTTTAAAAAAAGCAACGGAGATCTCCGTTGCTTTTTTAAACCTGTGTCGCTATGTTAAACTCTTTTAATATAGCGAGACAGTGTTTTAAAAGAGACTTATACTAATGGAAAAAGTCCGGGCGACCGGACCTTTTTCCATTAGTATGAGACAATTTGCAACGTGCACGCTGGCCAATCAGCGTGCACGTTTTGGAATATTATTGGGGGGTAATGGTATAATAATGAGGAGCCACCAGAACAATAATATGATTGTTAAAGCTTTTCCTGGTAGGAGTAGGTGACCAATAAAGTAGTACAAGTAGAGTTAGAGAGTGTCTATCCCACTTTAACAGTTGAAAGCTCATTACAGCTTTTCCTGATATCTAAATAAACTTAGAGTACCAGTCATAAAAACATAATGTTCATGTGTAGGCGACCAATAAAGTACTGCTGGTATAGTTAAGGAGAGACTATATCAACATTCCTTACAATATGATCGTTTCAGCTTATCTTGAGAGTGCCGGAACGGAAACTAAGAGGTGGTTACTACACAAATATATGTCTTACAAGTGTATAGATGCTGCAACTATCACAACATTTCTTGCATTATGACTGTTTTAGCTTTTCTTGAGAGCGCAGAGCAGAACAAACAGGTCTGACAACTTATTACACAAATATACGTCTTATAGTGGAAACCTAATCTAATGACATAAACACATAACTTATTAAATCATGTAGCTAACTCTATAAGTGGTAGAACGCTACTGTAAACAACGAGTAGATTTGTATAGGATTAGGTACAAATGATACATAGTAGATTGTACAGTAACATTGAGAAGTTCACGAAAACAGGCACATATATATATATATATATATATATATATATATATATATATATATATATATACACACACACACACACACACACATGTGCGCACACACGCGGGCACACACACACGCACGCCCACACTCGTGCCCACACACACACACACACACACACACACACACACACACACACACACACATATCCTTGTAGTGAGGTGCAATAATCTTTCAGCCTTAGGGGATAAGATGCCTCCCACCCTTAAGGAAAAACTTTAAATGACAGGAATAAATGGTACTTCATAAGCATTAAAATTGCTAGCTAAGCCTCCTTAAAATCAGGAAAAAAGAACCATGAACTGTAACCATTCTCAGTAATCAAACACTTACAACGTGTTTAGAAACAGTACTTCTTTACTGAAAAATAAAAGATATGACCAATTTCACCCTTAACACAGCTTCATCATCTCTATCTCCAGTTTATATGACATGCATTATTCATATGCTTTAGCAAATAGTTCATTATCACTTCACTTGAGCTGTGGTCATAAATAATTGCCATAGGTTGTTTGGCCAAGCTAAAGTAGGATAGGTCTCATCTTTCATTCCTGTTCTGCGTTATCTCTTCCAATTGGTAGCTTATGGGTTATAGCTTATGTGCTGTATTCCCATGCTATGTAGTTAGACCCTAATTGATACAAACAGTTTGTGTAACTATTGTCACTAGCTATGGACATCCATTTAGTACATCAACTTATTTGTGATGCAATAAGTAGATGTCATTTGCCAAAATGGGCAACAATTACTATCAAACACATGACAACCAGTCAATTTATGACCCTTAAATCTTATGTTATTGTAATCATAATTCTAGTTAGTTAAAACCATGCTAGGAATTGTCTAGCTATCTCAGTGACTGCATGCATCTACCTTGTATCCTTTATGCCAGGTAATGTGCCACACTTTCCATGAAAGAATGAATGTAATTTTCTAGTGATATATATCAATTGCAAGTAGTGTGCCAAGAGCCATGCAATGTTCTCTATGTGTTAAGTCAGAGATAACTTACAGCATTCTATGACAGTGAACTGAACAGGGTTGAATATAATTGACTCCAAGTCCAGTATATTCCATATAATGACAAAAGATGTAATCTGCCTATAACTGAGACAAGTATAGATTAATTTGTAGATTGTTATTGATATCATATGAAAATAGGTCCACTGCCAGTCTTTATACATTCTGAAACTATGCAGATGCTGCAGGTTGGAAAACTAACACAAGCTCAGCCTATGGTACTAGGATAAAGACATACGCCTGATTTAGTATATGTGTATGTATATGCACGTATACATATGGCTGCAGATTGTTCGGTTGACAGTGTGTTTGGTCAACATGTATTTCATCATCTGCTTGTGGTCAACTAAACAGATGGTCGACAAATGTGGAAGATCACACAATTCCTGGGGCTTAGGAATATTCCCTTTTCCTGATTTTGTGTGATCTTGGAGTTTATATATATAATTAGAGTGGGCTTTCCGCTTGCAAAAAAAGCATGTTTTCATGTTTTTTTTAATAGGTTTTGCATGAGATGAAATTTTTTCTCAGAGCATGTATAGTATTGTGTTGTCATTCGCATTTTTGATGTAGTGTGGATTGCATTTTAGTTGTCAATGAATGCAAATGTTGATGTAAGCTTAGATTATCATATATATCCATTTCCTCTCATTAAAATCTTAGTCTGTAAGGCACTAGATTGCCTGTCACAGTTTTGACACTACTGTGCTCTTTCAAAGGCAGGCTGACTGATAATTTTAGTTCACTCGTTTACTGGCCTCGACAGTTATTTAGCAATTCCTGCAGTGCAGAAATATCTCATTAATCAATGCTTTTTATGGTTCTTCTGCATATTGCTGTCAGGAATTCTTTGTATAACTGTGCATTACGTTCCACACATTTAATATCCATGTGCTTTACCTGGAATATTGCTCCCCAGCTATTCCCTGCAATGGGTTTTTGTATCTAGTGGGGCTTAACTGTTCATTAGAATCCAGTAAATAAAGAGGGAAATGTCAGTAAATGACAGAAAATGAGATACCACAATGGATCAGTCCACTAACAGAAAATACTGAAAACAGAGATGAAATGATATCTTTAATTGCAGTAAAATAGATTTTACAGTTATCCACAATTTAGGACTAATAGCAGTACTTACATTAAGGAATAAGTGTGCATTAAAGTGCTCTGTTTAGCATTTATAACTTACTAACTTCAAGTATAGAGCTCATGTCACTTTAAATGCTTGAGTAAGTGTAAAAACCTTTTCAGGTCCAATAAAAGCGTTCTGCTTCTGAGTTTTACAGAATGCAG
>NC_056746.1:924291680-924316680 GCF_019279795.1 Protopterus annectens | reverse complement strand
CCCACTTTAGCTGCACTTCTGTGTTACTGTAACCATTTTGATGTAATCTTGAATCTTACTGTATGTATGTATATGTACTCATTGTACATATGTATATGCATTGCTGTTTGTTTTATAAATTCTGATCGTCTCTGAGCCCAGTTTGTAGCTGAAAAGGGTCACTGGAGCAGTCCGCCTACCCAGTTAACAAATAAGTAACTAAATAAATACATTTGGTAGTTTCACTTTGGTGGAACATTGTTTTATTTGAATCCATTATTATAGAGGCTGGGCTAGGATAAGTGGAATATTGTTGTCTATTTTGTCTGTACATAATTCTTTTGATGCATATATTTAATCTTCATATTTGAATGCTGTGTATATTTACATTAATTCTTTCATCTTGAAAGCATTTTGCACAGGATACGTATACATTTTTAAGATTTTTTTATCTTTTATTTATTTATTGCTCCATCTCTCAGATATGTTGTAAGCCAGTGAAAGAATACATTTATCAGTCAGTAGTCGTCATTTTAAGTTACTGTTGTGCTATACTTAGGTAAGACCTTTCTAGTCTTTGTAGAGGGCATGTAGCAACTGATTTAATATTAAATAACACGTCTACCTTTTGTAAGAATACAAAATAACATACAGATGATATCCAAAGTTAACCAGCCAATAAATGTAACCATCTCTCTGGTTTGTCGGTGATCCAGTTTCCAGAATATGCTCAGGTAGATTATCTCTAGTAGGGTTGAGTGGTGAAGGATAGGAAGAACATGCTGGTGGCTTGGTCGGGTCTATATTGGATGATCGAACTTTCAAAAGTTCAACTGTCATATGGTCAACACCATATGATCGAATTTTTGAAATTTCGAAAGTTTAACGGAGATCTCCGTGCAGCGTGGAATGGGAAGATTTCCCTTTTCTGCACTGTAGTACGATCTCAGTGTTGGTATATTTAAAGAGCAGGGGGTGTGGGGGGTGCAGGAGGCTTCCCCCTGCTTAAAACATTCAGGTAGGTTATTTTTGTAATTTATTTTTTATTAGATTTTCAGACTTTTAAAAGTTTGATTTTATGGTGTCGACCATATGACAGTCGAACTTTTGAAAGTTCGATTAACAAATATAGACCCGGCTAGGTCTCCTATTCCAGGGGAAGGATTCAGGGGAAAATGCTGTCTGTGCAAACAATTGTGGATACCAAGAGCACTGCAGATGGCCTATTTGAGGATTGGCAGGATGCCATAATGTAATTGCATGTCACTCCCCAAGCTAAGGATTCTGACTTGCTCTATGATGAGTATATGATGGCTCTTTGTGCTGCATTCTGTATGTCCCTATTGGCTACCTCACTCCCATGGCACAGCTGAAGAGTTCTGAGAAGTCATGGAGCCTATCTAATAATAAGGGTTTATCGGTGGTAGTAGGGAATCCAGTGCAATTGGGCATGATAACCAGGAGAAGAGCCAGAAGGCTAAGCAGGCCAGGTAGGAAGAATCTGAAAAAAATCATAAACTTAACAAATGGCTGTATATGACGGTGCATGACATTAAAAAAAAATAGTACTTTTTTTTTTTGCAGGAGGCAGCTCCCTGCACCTGGCAGTGTGTGGACTGTGCCCCTGTACCTCTGATCTCTATGTATAGTGCCTCTGATGTCCCATAAACTTAGAGAAAAAGGAAGGATGTTAACAACAAGGAACACACTTTTTTTGCTCATCTCCAAGTTACATGCTGTCACAACACGGTACCATATCTGCAGCAGAACAAGTTTTAGTGTATGAAGACATTAGCAGCATGTAAAGGTATTCCAAGATCCAGTTATAGAACACATGATAAACAGTAGTGTCCCCGCAGAAATGCATACACTAGCTGATAGGATACTGACCTATGTCACTTGCTCGTCTCAGGAACTCTTAAAAAACAACCCAGCACATTTGCCCATTTTTGTGCAAACAAACATGAAAAGGCATCTGCAAACAGTAGAGTGGTGGCTTTTAAAAATGAACTTGAAACTAATGTATGAAAGTAATGTGCTTGTGGCAAATAAAATAGATTAGGAAAATATGAGGATGTGGCTTCCCGCCATAAGATGTTTTCTAAAAAAATTAACTGAAAACTGGTGTTAGCTGCATTTAAATCTTTGTAGAACATTTCCCGGATTTTTTGCTGCTATAAAGCAATTTTTTTATGGAACACAGATTGCTTTTGTCCCAGTAGGACAGGAAAATAAACAACATGACTCTTCTCTGCTGCTGAGTAAATGAAGTTCAGTGCTAATTCTTTCCACTATACACTTTATTAAATGTCAGTGTTTTGCTTGTGCGACAGTATTGGCTTACTCTGTTTCTCATTTTCCACTTTGAGTTTTCTCATTCTTTCACTTAAGTTATCTGAGTTCATTAAGACAGCTTTACTGTTTGTTGCATGAATATTTGTTATTGACAAGTTCCTGATGGACATATTTAATTATGTCAATTATGTGTACCAGGTGAGGTGGTTCATAAAAACACATGCATGCTGAGACTGTGTGACCAAACTGTCTAGAACCAACAAACTTACCTCAAAAAAAAAAAAAAAAGATTAAAAAATAAAGAAAGAACAAAAGTGCATTCCAGTTATGCATAACACATGATTTAGAAATGTGTAGCCTTGAAAATATGTAAATGTTTACACTGCATTTTTACCATGGGTAATGTATCTGACTAACACAAACTATGTAATTTAAAGCAAATGTTGGAAAAAGTCCTGTCTCCATGGTACAGCATTTCTCAATAAATAGCTAAATTGTTACATCTAAACATCTACCCCTCCCAGGAAACCTGGTAAGTCACTTAGCGTGACTGTATGAGTTCAGCTGTGGTGTGCTGATGAAAATGGAAGCCTGTGTCTCATAGTAAGAAACTGACTTAAATTAGAACATTTTTTAAATTATTTTTTTTTAATTCTTGTTTGTTCTTATCTCCAGTTACTTTCTGTAATAAAAGTACCTTGGATGTCCCACCTCCACACAGATGCTCATACATCAAACTTCAATACTCCACCTTGTTAGTTAGTCTCACAGTTATTGTGGGGGTCTTAGGGAGGAGGGACTATATTACATTTCACAAAAAATACATGTAAGTTCCAGTGATGACACTGCCGACCTTTGCCCTTAGTCATATCTGTCAACTTCGTAGCACAAGAAATCTGTGCAAACCCAAAAATAACGGGAGGACAAAGGCCAAAAAATAGGAACAGATTTTAAATATTGTTCTTTTAAACTTAAAAAAGTTGTAAGAATGACAGGATTTGTATTAGCATGCATTTTCTGAAGGATATAAAGCCTAAAACTGAAATGTACATCATTACTTAGTGAACGCAACTGATTTGCCAGAAAACCATAAATTTTCTGAGAAACAGACCAGAAATATGGGTCAGAAGTCAAGATAGTCTGCAAGACTCTGGACAGTGTAGTCTGCTTTGGCATTCTGTCTCTTTACCTGACTGTTTTTTGCAAGGTTTGTTTGTATTTTCCTTAGCTGTACAAAGTTAAGAGAAAGTTTCAGTGAGAAAAGTTCATAGTATGATGTGTTGTTTTTCTTAACTACCATCCTACAAAATGGCATTTTTTCAGTGATGAAAGTAAGCTTATTGATCATGGTTTCTATATACTGGAACATACCATGATGTCAGGCTTCATGATATGACGTGCATTACAACATTATCTTCCTAGTCCCATTTTCCTGACGTTAACAGTCCCTGACTGTATTTTCTATTATTTCAGTTTCTGCAGGATTGCAATTTATGCTGATAAGGCTTTCATCATTGTGAGATTTTTTCCTTTCCCAACAAAAGTTTGAATAACAACTATATTTAAACAAATGGGTATGAGCGAGTCAAAAATGTTAGCTGGATTTTCCATGTGTAGGTTCAGTAAAATTATTCTTAATAATTTTGGTTTGACAGTTTGCTTTTGACAGGTCAGGATTCAACATCTTCTACTAGATCTAAGGAAGAGGCTTAAGGGACCACATGTCCGCATGAAGTGATATTATGAGGCAGGAAACATGTGATCTGAAGTTTTATACACACACACACACACACACACACACACGCATATATATATATATATATATATATATATATATATATATGCATATATGTGTATACACACATATATATATATATATATATATATATATATATATATATATATATATATATATATATATATATATATATATATATATATATATAGATAGATATGTGTAGTGATATTTGAGGTCATAGGTATGTGAGCTAAGGGTTATGTATGTACATGTGTGGTGATACAGTGATATAGAAACATATGACATGAGGGTAATATGCACCTGTGTGGTGATACTGTGAGACAGTAAGCCTATAACTTAAGATCTCAATGCCAGAAGTCTCTTTCTAAAATGCTCTCAATCCCGGCTCTTCTCAGTATGGAGAACATTCATAATGTCCAGACACAAACCTGAAGAGTGACAGTTCCCTGGTCTCCAGAGCCATCAGGTTTTTCAGGTCATCTCCCCATGCATGGACAAAAATTAAAACAAGGTGGGAAAGGGAGGTGGGTACTCATCAAACCCACAAGAACCCCCACACTAAGACAAAACTACAACGGAGCTACCATCGGAGTGCATGAAACCATAGATACAGACAGCTCTACATGTTGTGGCAACAAACTGCAGGCCACTACACAACTACCCCACCTCCACAGGAACCTCCATAGAAACTCTATGGACGAAAATGTCATGGAACACAAATGTAAACTTAACATCTGACAAAAACAATACTGATCTGGAATGGTCACACCATGACAGCCTCAGGCCATTAAACCAAAAGTTAGTTCCTCAAACCAATAAACTCAATCCATGCATCCCACAAGCCACCGCACCAGCCAAGAGAAAGAAACATGGAAATCAATTAACATGGGATGGAAACACCCAACAACAACAGTACGAGATCTCTTCAATCTGGAGATCATGAACTATCTACCCCACGAAATACTCATCCCACCCACCCCAACTTTAAAAAAAAGAAAGCACACAAAAAAAGACTAATAAAGCCATTCTCACATCCCCAGCGGTGTGGTAAACTACTCCCGCAGGCTGAAATGCGGAATGGGCAGTTCCACAAAACACCAAAACTTTACAAACAAGCAACAAAGACAAAGGCGAAGAGCACAAAAGGCAAAAACCCAAACAAAACAAAGACAAAAAAGTACAAACTCTACAGCAAAAGGATCCTACAAAACCTCTAAACAAAGAAAACTCTACCTAAAAAGCAAAAACACTATAAAAAAAAACTAAAAAATTTTTATAAACCTGAAACAAAACTCCCAGATATGCTAAGAGCATTAGAAAAAAAATCCAATCAAAAAGCAAAAATTTCATAGGCCAAGACAAAGACTCAAAAAACAATCACCATGCATCAGCTTCCCCCAAATGAAACAACCAGATATGCTCTCCATGATTGCAGCCCCAAACATCTCCAGAGACCTACAGAACAACTGAGACAACAGGTTCTTCACAGCATCCATGGGACCTGATTGCAGCCCCCTTACATCTCTGGACCACCCTTTCAAGCGAATCCAATCCCCTTCAAAACACAGCATCATGGGAAAGAAAATCTTGTCCCTGGACCTGATTTCCATGGAACTCAGTATGTGACTGTGCTCCATCTCCAGGACAGCTGAACAGCTAGGACAGCTGTTTAATCTGTTTTTACCTCTAGGTCACACTCCATCTGTGGTCACTGTGGCACAGGCCCACTCTTCACCTGGTCCCTGATTCCAACGAGACCCTCCTTATTTGCGCTTATACAGCAAGCATCCCTTTGGATCCCAAGAGACAAGCCATGGGGAACATAATAAATTTGGAGACATTGGAGTTTGACTTTTGATCCATTGAGAGGGCTTTGTCAGAGGGTATCACGCTTCTAAACTGGGTTTGGCTCACCAAAGCCATACACCCAGAAAGGCCAGATGATGAACCTACGGCATACTGCAGTCCCACTTGATACCATACCTCGAACATCATTGAAGCTGGGTCCCACTTTAAATGTTATCCCATTACATCACAAGATGGTTTGCAAACTGGCTGGTGCTGGAACCCACAGGGGTCGGGGTTGCTGGGCGGGCATTCAGACAAAGCTGTCTCAAGTGGGTAGCCACAAACAAGTGTCACACATGGTGTACCTTTATCTACTTTTCTTTGTACTCTTGTGCACCAAACACAGCCACTGACAAAACACACAGATGACTGCAAATGACAGCACTGTAGCGCTACACAAAAGACACACATGAAAACACATCTGACTCACAGAAATCAAAATGAGGGAACCACATAATGGCCTAAAGTTAAATGCCAAAAATGCATAGTCATAAAATTGCAAAATAAATGGTTTAAAAGAAACCAAAAAGGTGGCAATATTTCCAAAAACCAAAGAATGGTTATCAGACCACAGAAAAGTGGACCTGACCTGGGGACCATTCGAAGTAGTCTGTCATTCGACACCCATGCTTACCTTATAAACATTACCCACCTTATCAGATCAAGGAGGTCATAGTCTCCTATACTCATCATAATCCAGACCATTGATTGAGTACAATGCCTCATTGAGAATGTATCTGACGATAGACAATAATGCCCCATGAACACTAAGTCTGACCCACCTTTGAAGGCACCAAAGAGGCCACAAAAAGCCTCACCAAAAGGCTGCCTGAAAGAATGCCTCCTCCAACTGAATTCAGTCAGCTTACAGCTTGCTCAGCCTTGACCTTACATACTATACCTAAACGTACCTTTGCATATCATAATGATGTCAATCAAGATAAAAATCTAGAATTTCACCAAGTCTAGGGGCGTGGGCCAGACAGACATGGGGAGACTTAACAAACACAGCGCTTAATAGGATAGGATAGATCGGAAGGATTCGACAAGACTCTCCTGGCAATGAATATGTATGAGGCATATGTGAGGCGAAGCTGGCCTTGCTGGCCTTCTTGAGAAATCTTGATGGATGATAGGAGATAGATATATAGGATTACCTCAGTGTCACTGTCACTGCTCAACAGAGCAAAATAAAATGTATAGTTCCCCATACTAAAGGGGTGGCGTAAGCCACAAAACTATGGGCTAGGCTTGTAAATGCCCTCGGGCAGATAGCCTAGTATGAACCTATGAACCTATGAACCTAAGAGGTTATTTGTATATGGGTTGATACTATGAAATAAGTTTGTATGATTGAGAAGTAATGTGGAGGGTTACATGAACATATTTGATGAAACCATGAGGTAGTTAGTATATCATCTGATGTATACATATGTACTAGTAATATAAAGAAGTAAGCATGTGACCTGAGCAGTTATTTGTACATATGCTATGATCCTGTGAGGCAGTAAACATGTGATCTGAGGAGTTATGGGTGCATATGTTTTATGTCTGTGAGGTAGCATGTATCTGGCTAAAAGGGTTATGTGGTTTTATATATATATATATATATATATATATATATATATATATATGTAACAAAGCAGTAATCATTTGACCTGAGGTGTTATTTGTGCATTTGTGGGAGTACTGTGACACAGTATACCTGTCATCTGAGAGGTTATGTGTACATATGGGATGAGTGTAGGAAGCAGTAAGTATGTGACCTGGAGGTTATGGGTATGCACATAGTGATGTCATGAGGTTGCATGCAAGTGATTGGAAGGGTTTTGTGTTCATATGTGGGGATATTATGAGGTAAGGAAAAGCAGCTAGCACCAGCTCTGAGGTTAACTGTCACTCCAGCCACAAAATATTCACAAGGAGCAAGGTAAATTCCAGTGATCAGAAACACTAGGCAGGTAATAGTAAGTAGCAATCTTGTTTATTTAGAGTACACAAAGCATTCAGGCCAATGCCCTTCCTCAGTGTGCTACATAACAAACTACTATTCACATGCATGTAAACTAAAACCTTCATGACACAGCCGAATCAGAAGAAGGCAACAATTAACTGCATATTCATATTTAAAGACATAAGACACATTTTAAAAACTTGAAGTATCTCCTGTCTAAACTAAGTCTTGCACTTTAAAATTATAAAAAGTATACATATTTGTATATAAAGTGCATATATCAGTCATTTACAATAGTTCAACAGTATTTGTCTTTTCTTTAGTATTGGTTTCAAGCTGACTGCTGCATTAATACCAAGTAGAGAGTCTGCTTGCAGTCTCACTACGCATTCATACGATAAAGTCCCTAGTCTGTTATCCAAATCACCTGTTATTTAAATGTATGTGAATACCTGCCTAGCATTTCTGACCACTGGACTTTACCTTGCTCTTTGTGGATGTTATGAGATACCCATGTGATCTGAGAAGTTACATGTACATATGTGGTGAGACAGAGAGGAAGTAAACATGTGACCAGAAGTATATACGTATATATTGTGGTGATACTAGCTTGATGGTCCACAGACATGGAGGCAAAAATCACCTAAAAATGTTTACTCATGGATTTTACTTTGATGTAGTAGGCTTGAGCATTGCCTCCTTTTGTGATACATATGGGGTTACATGTGTTGTGAGCATATCTTATTTTGATGTAAATTCTTTTTTATTAGACCTGTTGCTCTTACTGCTGCTGGAACTGTCCGAGTATCTTTCTTCCATATTGTTCTCATTTCTGCCTACAAATCCTGGTACTTTATGACTTTGTGTCTGTCTGTATATAACACACTGTAATCACTGGATGTAGCAATTTCGATGATCAATTCTACTTTTTTCTTTTTTTCATGAACTACTATATTTGTTGTTCTTGCATCTATTTTCACTTGTTGGTAATGAATGACCCCATGTGATATGAATTTAATCATTCTCTATAGTTCTTTGTGGTTCATATTTCCAGTGCTTCTCATTTACGTCTGTATTTTAGTGTTTGCATAATTCCACTGCAACAGTCTTGACACATTATTATGCCTTGTATACAGGTCCTCTGCCATGAGTATATCGCACCCACCAACAAGATGTGCGACTGTTTCCAGTTCTTTTTTATAGAACCAGAATTTGTCTGTTTCTCCCACCTTTTCAATATACTTTGTAAAACAACATGTGTGTAATCCACTATCCTGAGCCACCAATATTAGCCTTTCATCTTTTGGTTTCAGTTCACCTCTCCTTAACCATTCCAGTGTCAAATCTTGGTCAACATGAGGTTGTTCCATGAGATCTCTGTACTTACTGCTATGTTTATGGCTTTTCCAATTTTCTTTCCTTTTCATGTCATCCTTTTTTTCTTATATTCTTTCTTTTGTTTTTTGTTTTTTTTTGGCACATTCAGTTGCTTTCTGATTTTTGCCTACTTCTGGTTTGATTTCCAGTCCTGCTTGATACTGAAATGTTTATGCTAGACTAAGCAAAGATGACAAACTAGGTAATACTGAAAAATGACAACAGTAAAAAACCAAAAGTCACCAGAAGAATCTCCAACTTCACCAATAATAGTGAACCCCAAGTTAAACTGTTAAATACTCATTGTAAGCATGACATCACTAAGTCCCTCCCCTCATATTATACCAAAGTAATCACAGTGTTGAATAACATTACCCACTTTGTATAATACATGGTCGCCATAAAAATAAAATAATAATACAATGTTGAATATTCAGTATATAAAAAGACACTTTGCATATAAATATAGCCTTGAAAATGATCTCAAAAGAGATTTTAATTTAAAAATGCACTTAACTGAGCAAAGGTAATTTAAACGAGGGAAAAAGTGAGCATTAAGTTTGAGTTGCCAGAGGAATTCTCTCTCTTCTAGCCTTAATGCCCATGGTCCCTCCTGGGGTTGCTGCTGACTTGTTTGATTATTAGGTAATGAAAACAGTGTTCAGGAAATTCACTTACATGCCTGGCTAAGGCACCGGTAGTATCCTGCTTTATATAGTATTGATGTTCATAAATTCTCTGTTTAAAATTCTGCAGCCTTTGTTTGTGTCTTTCGGCTTTTCCCGGTTAGGGGTCGCCACAGCGGAACTCCGGTCCGCTAATTATTGGTAGTTGATTTTTACATGCCGAGTTACCAGCCCTGATGCACAACCTTCAACGAAGGTACGCCCATTCACGCATGTCTCCACGCAGAAGACGCTCTAGCTGAGAATCGAACCGGACAGCGTCTTACTGTGAGGCGACAACACTACCGCAGCACCACCACCATGGGTACGTTTAAAATGCTGCAGCCTAATCTATTAAATAGACTCAATAATGGGTTAAGGGTAAGACAAAGCAGCAGTAGTGAAAAAGAATGACCCTGGAATATCTCCCTTTGATTTTTTTTATCCCTGGGATAGTAATTTACTCTTTGACATTGTTGAACTGCAAAGTGATTTGCCACTGTTTCATCGTCACTGTAATGTAATTGATGAATGTGGGGTACATCTCATACATCTGGAAGCACTCCTTTATCCATGAACGTGAGATGCTGTCAAATGTTTTTTGTAATTTATCCGTGCCATGATTAGATTCTTCCCCTTTTTACAATTCTTTGTTATGTTTTTATTTAGCAATCAGTAATCCTTTGTTCCATATGACTTTCTTTTGTTACTTTTTTGTTCTATTTTCACAATTGATTTTTTCTTAAATGAGTATAAACTCTGTATGCATCAATGCCAGTATAAAATTTGTATATTGTTGACAGCCAAGTTAATGGTCTGTAGTTCTTATGATAGCTTGCAGATTCACTGTTAAAGTGAAGCAACATTTTTCCTGTTGTTAACCAGGTGGGATATACATATAAGTATTACTTACTTAGGGTTAAATCTTTGTGTAAAGATGTTATTACCTTTAGCCAGAAGTTAGGTACTGTGTCTGGACCTGGGGTTTTCATTTAGGAAATTTTCTTAATTTTTGTCTCAGTATCTCTGGCTGTTACTTCATCCCATTTCATATATTCCACATTTGAACTCCTTACTGTTTATTTTAATTCTTCTATCCATTCAACATCTATATTATGTTCAACATGGTCTTCAAAAATATTTTCCAAAATGCATCTCTTCTTTTTTTTGGGCTATGTTTCTATTCCTTTTGCTTTATTTCCCAGTTCTCTATAAAATCTTTTTGGGTTGTCAGTCAATTGCTTAAGTTGCACTTTTCCTTTTGTATTTTTCTACATATCTTCTACGTTTTTCTGCTTGTGCTGATATTTTTCATTTTTTTACTGGTAATAATGTATGATAGATCCTGGACTGTCTTAATACTATGCACTACCAAGTCTATCTTTCTAAGTATTTTTTATGATCTTTTCTATTTTCTGTATTTTTCTGTGATACTTCTTGTTTTAATTGCTTTATATCTTTATCTATCTGATGCTTCCATGGTGGCATTTTACTTGTTCCTTTCCTTTCCTTTATTATTCTAAGTTTTATATTAATACTTTATCCATTATTAGTTTAGTTGCATACTAATATGCCCTATTTATTTCGGCTATATCACGTGAATTTTTCTTAGTAGTCCTGATTACTGTGTTCATCTGTTTTACCAATCTTCTAGCATTTTTGTGTTTTATTTACTTTCTATAATCTATTTCTTTTGACTATCTTAATATATCTGTCCATTTCTATTAAATCAAGCAGGTCTTCTCTTACATCATTTACTTCTGGACTATGAGCATCTTCTTTGCTCTCTGCTTCTTTTAAGTGTTCTTTAGAAAGTTCCAGAACATCTTTATGTGACCTATCCTCTTCAGATGCACTCTGATTCATCTGCTTCTCCTTTCATATGGGAACCCTTTGGTCCATCACTCTGCAATACTACCCGTGTCAGAGTTGCCATGTTTTTCTGTGCCTTCCCTTGCTATGTAACTTCAATTGGACTTTCATACCAGCATTCTACAGAAGGTTACATAGCATCACCATGTGTTAAGTCTTCAGATGTATCCCACTTCCCTTGCTACTCCTTAATCTGGGGATCCATTGTTCCCATCATGTTGTGACATTGCCTATGTTGTATTCTCCATCACTTCACAGATAAAATATAACTTAAATTTCTATTTGTTTAATTCATACCGCACTTATTTTTTTGTATTGTGACAATTTCCACATCTGGATGCCCTTGCTTGTATTTCTCTTCAAATATCTTTAGAGCTGCATTTTTGTATTGATTAGTCCGGCTTTCTCCTTTGCATAACTATTACAACATACCAGATCTCTTTTTCTTTCCAGAGTCTATGTTTCTTTTTTATACCAATCAGAAATCTCTTTGTTGTGTTCTTTATATTCTCATACTTCCTCAGATGCTTCTTTTTCCATGTGATCCAAAATTTCTTTGTCTATGTAAGCTTTTCATGGATCTGCTGTATTAATAAATACAAATATTTCTTTGTTTGTAGCTTTTGACAGTTTTTCAAGTGCACTATTATTTCTTTCCACTAATTTCTCCTTTAATCTTTCTGCATATCCTTTGTCATGAAATTCTAGGTTTCTTGTAAATAATAACAGTATATACTTTCTTCCTTATCCCAACAGTACACTTTGTCATCTCTGTGCCTCTTTTTTGGCCTGTCAGGTTTTGTAGCTTTAGTGGATTACTTCCTTCTGCCACATGGAGCCATTCACTTCCTGAGCCTGGTCCAACCCTGTGATAAGAATGTTTCCATGTCCTGAGCATTCTACACTGCTTTTTCCCCCCAAACTTGGCATTAGTGCATACACGAGGTGTGGGCATTTTTTATCCCTGTACCTGTGTAACCAGTCTTCTTTTTTATTTTTCAACCTACTTCCTACCACGATATATGCTATATAAAATACAGTCTATATATCAGTGTCATCTTGATGAGATTTTGTGAAAACATGGTCCACCTTATGAATATACTCAACTAGACTTGAGGTTGAATTCAGTTCCAGCAGTACAGTGATACGACTCCTATTTTCTTGCCGATTCCATGCCATCATTCAGTCCTTACTGTGAGACAGTAAGCATATGATGTAAGGGGTTATTTGTACATATGATGACATTGGAATGCCATGAGCACAACCAATAGGATATGTGCACAGTTGTGGTGATGCAGTGAGATAAGCATATAATCTGAGGGTTATATGTACATATGTTGTTATACTGTGGGGCATTAAGCATGTGATCTAAAGGTTATTTTATTAATTTTTATTTTATTTTGTTTACTGGGTCTGTCTGATTGGAATTAAATCCAAAACCTTTTGTCATATTATAGACATTTTTAAAAAGACATTCAGCAATACACATAGAGAAACATTAAGTAATACACATTAACAATTATACATGCTGTGACACCCCTGCACTGGCCCAGTAATCAAGGAACCTCAATCCTCACCACTAGCACCAGTGAGGGACGTACACATTGGGAGGATGACAAGTACACACACAGTAATTTCCCTTAAGAGCACACAGAGATCACAGTCAGTCTGGGGCTGGCTTCTCACTCTTTCTCCAGATCCCAATAATACTCCCCACTGGCACAGCTATAGGGTTAAGATCTCAACTGAGTGGCCAAGCTAAGACCTCCAGCATCCTCTCTGTCCAACCAGTGCTTTGTGTCCCTGCCCAAGTAGCTGACACACACACACACACTTTAAGATTTGATTGCTATACAAATACATGCACACACCTGGGAAAGGCTGGCACAGGTTTGCTAGCTATGCTCCCTTTTGCCCAGGCTATAAGGTAGTACCAGCAACCACCAGCCACCCTACTTATCAGCTACTATAAGGCCCTTGCATAGGGTATCCAATCCTACTGTGTAATGTTATTATTAATCCAAATGGTAATTTTGACCAAGATTTGCAAGGCGATTTAGGAGTGACCTGTACAGTGTCACCAAATACATATGCAAGTACGCTAAGAGCTTAAATATGTCTCACAAATATAAGCCACAACAATATGTTTAAATATATTTAATAATAAATAATAAGAGAACAAGACAATACTCAGAAAATAAGCACAGTTCCTACACAGTTCAAAATCACAGGAAATATTTTAAAACAACATTGCAGGATAGTTTCAAATAAATACAGAAAACATCTAAACTAATCTTTACTATATTCCTATCTATATCTAAGAGAAATACTATCCCCTAAGTCTTACTTACAGACAACACAGGCAGAAGTGCTGAGTGCATGTTTCTAGGTCCAAGACAAGATACAAAATGACCTGTCTCTCTCTCTCTGAGAGAGTTCTTAAATGAATATCAGACATTACTGCTGGGTTAGCTTGGATGACATCACTCTTTGTCACCTGACTTCAGTTCCCAGGCTAAAACAGAAACTAAGAATTTTAACATCTCTGTGTTAAAATACATATCACTCAGATGTTTGCTCAGAACTGTGTAGCTGCTAGGAAGTCATAGAGTAATCAAACACTTTAGATTTTAAACCTAGTAATTACTTTTCTTTTCAGACAATAGAAAAACATCTAGCTCTAGATATTGTCTCTGCTTGCTGCATTGAAACTAACTTTTATATCACATCGTAAAGCACTTAATTTCAACTTATTTTCTTGAAGTTTTGTAAGTTAATCTTCTATGTTCCAGCAGGGTATGCTGTGGTTACATTCTTAAAGCTCAGTACATAACATACAGTTTTGTATAAATCATATCAATATTCACAAATGACATAGAATTATTTACAAAATTCCAGATAGCTGGGATGGCAGTGTCACACATGCAGTCACTAATTTGGATTATATTCATATTAAATAAAGGCAACTATTACAGTATAAACATTCAGCATTTGAAGAAGTGTATTAGATGGTTTGTCAATTAGATAATAGATCATGTGATTAGTACTGAGCAATTCAAAGAAATTGAGATGAGGGAAGGAACCAGGTAGTGCAGAAAATGTTAATATTTTAATTAATACGTAGGGTATATAGCAGGTTCGTACTAATTATATATGTAGTTATCATAACATTTATGTTAGAAGTATAGAGGTGAGGGCGAACTGTTTCACAAAACTATGTATATGGCTTTGAGAAGCTAGGAAAACTGTTCAGGTATTGGTGAAGACTGGTTGTGGGTCATATGATTCTGAATGAAGAGAAATGATTTTATGATATGGCAAGCTAAAGATAACATTGGCATTTATCCTAGAGATATACAGGAGCAGATTAATTGATTTGCTAGGTGAATTTTTAGTTGTGTTTTAAATGAGTTTGCACTCTGAATGAATTTCAGTGGTAATGGGGCTATCGTTCCACAGATTAGCTACACTATTTGAATATAGAGAGTCACCTGCAGTAATCGATGTTTTGGTAACAGAGATTAGTGATTTTTCTCTAGAGCATAAAACTCTATTGGAGGAGTAGTATTGCATTAAGTTGTTAAAAGGCGTGGCAATTCTCTTGCTTATAGAGAAGTCTGCGTATTGTAGTTAGATGAGAATTAGCTAGGTCAAAGTCAAAGTAAACTTTATTGTCATTCAGAAATCATACAAGTGCAAAAACTGAATGAAATTCTGTGTTTCCGGACTCAGTGTGCAGACAACATATAGACTATTTTCACAGACATTTACACATAATACACCTAGCTATTACATCACAGACATGCCGGTAGACAGACTAATACTACATATAATTAGAAACACATTTTAACACTTTTCAAAGTGAACACTTACTTGCATGAGTTAAAACATTGCATTGATCCTTGCACAGAAAGAGACATTTGAGTATTGCACTGTGAACATTACATTATTGCACTATGAACCTTAGACTATTGCACTATGGTTAATTTATGAATTTGTAACATGGTGGTGTGGTAGTTCTAACTAATTTAGTTCTCTGAAGGCTAGGCAGTGTTATGTTCTGTTGCTACAGTTTTCTGTAACTTTATGTATTTTATTACAACTTTGCTTACATTTGTGTACATGTGGTGGTTCTGTGTAGCAGTTTGTGCTAGTGACCAGAGGTGTTATGTGGAAATATGCAGTGATACTATGATGTGCTGATGGTGTCAGGTGATAAGCAGTGATCTGTGCAGGGTTATATGTACAGCAGCATCACAAGGTGATCGGTCTCCATGCCAGTGGTATTCCTGTGCCACCATACAGCATCTGTGAGGCACTGTGGCAAAGTAGGGATGCAACTGTGTGCACAGTACAAGCAAACATACTGATTTATGTGACTTCTGTTCTAATAGGAACCCTCAAGTAAGCCAGAATGACTTCCAAGTTAAGATCTTCTGCCACGTGAGTGGGAAAATGAATTCCTCCCAAAGTCAGAGCAGATGCATTGTTTTGTAATCATGTACAGTAACACGATACCTTCCAATTGTCATTGCATGTAGAGGAACACTTGGATACAAGACTGGACTGTCAAAGGCTAGAGAGCAGATGCCTAGATTTCATGGCACATTACTAGCCAACAAAGTAAAGACTTCAAAGTGAGAATAAGTAATATGCAACATATTTTAGAACATTCTAAAAAGGTCTACTTCTTTAGTTGCACAAGGGTACAGCAGTGTTTATTTGTTACCTTTGTTGCTTTCTAGACACATGGTGGGTGTAGATATGCATGGTAATGTCGAATAGCTCATTCTCCTTAAAGTTTACTGCAGCAGAGTTCACATCCTTCCCCAAGTGTTCAGACAACCCTTTCAAAGTGCCATGGCGAAGAAGAAGGTAAGCAACAGAATCAAAAGTCACATTCTACCCCAGAAAATAAATAGAGGTATAACAAGAAGGTAGCACTGATTCTGGCAACAAGAGTAACATTTAAAATGTTGCAATTTTTGAATAAAGCCTTGCATATTCTGTATGATTACTAGCCTGAGTACTTTTTTCAAAGGGTACATATTATTTGCCAGATAGTGTCATATACATTTTGTATACAGAAGAGACAATGATGGAAACTCAGGAAAGTGTAGATATTTTGTGCTGATGTGTATGGTCCTTCTGAAAGTGGTTAACACTTATAATCTTTCAACAAAATGGTTCAGTGGCGCTTTTCTATGGAGCCTTCTTACACCCAACTCTTTCATTTAAATTATGGTGCTGTTTGGCTATGACTGAGCTGCTATAAAGATTTTTTTTGGAAATGACATACGAAGACACATGCATATACTAAAACCTGTACACATATATGCATGCTCACACATGAAGATATAATTTCATGTACAAGTAGACTGACATATGCATATACACACTCACAAACGTGCATGTGAGCACACACACTCACACAGATCCATGCATACATGGTTCACCATTGAAATGCCAGGAACTGTAATGTTAAGCCCCAAAATATTGAAAAAAAAAGACTGAAAACCCAGGATAGCAGTGAGTGTTGAGCATCACTTTTCAGCTTTAAACTTTGTGTTTTGCAAGCACCCCCTGCACCCCACAAACTTATGTATATAATCATTCCAAGACTGTCATACTTCTGAGAAAAGGGACTACACCTAGAAATGGTCTAATCAGTGACATGTAGTGAAATGTAGCTGAGAGTATTCCTTAAGTTCTTTTTAAAAACTTAGTCAAATGATCTGCTCTTATTTCAGCAGATGGAGCATTAGTTCTCCCCATTGTTGATACATAGTTCCCCCTAAAGGTTTTGAGGTCTCACACTGATTGGTGAACTACTTATGTAATTTATTTTTTGGGGGACCACTACTGTTGATATGCTCCTTAGTGGATCACAGAGCATTGCATCATTGATAAAGCTCTTACATGTAGTCGGTATTTCAGTTGATTGGAAATAGCTTTGCCATAAGTGCTTTGTTAGTTGTGAGATGATGTTATACAAAGAACAGGGAAACACGACACTTGTTTTTTAAATGGCATTCTCTTTTCTCCAAGTTTGTGTAACCTCGTCAGAACCATAGTTAAGTTTTGTGTCACCTTGTGCAGCTCCCCATGGGGCAACCCCCTTCAACTCTCAAATAAGTACTAACAATGTGCTTTCCTCTGAAATGATGACCAAAAAACCCAAAATGTTCTTCTTTGTAGAAAGCCACTTGCTACAGTTTGAATACCAAGTATGTAGCACTGAAGCGATTCAGCCCTGATCACAAATGCAGTGAATGCCAATTCTGCACTCTACCTTTCACGGAGCACAACAAGTCAGCTCTGACTACAAATGTAGTATTGCATTGATTTCTGAATGCCTGCTGTACTACCACTCAATCAGCATCTACCAGTTGCACCCCCTGACACCTTGCACCCAGGGCCGTTGTCCTCTTCACCCCACCATAGCTACTATTCTGAACCACAGATGCTGTATATTTGCAGAATGGAAGTGTGGGGGTGGCAGAGCACCTGCTTTTGGAGGTAAGGGAGCAGAAGGAGTTGTTTTATGATGTTCTGTGTGGTTTTATTATGTGATTAGTTAACATGGTGATGTTGTATAGATTAGATATTTAAATGAATATGGTATGAAGTCTGACCAACAGGGATAGATCCTTTATAAAGGTTTTGTCCTCGCTTCCTGCCAGCTATCAGTACTCCTATGGCCTGAGGTGCCCATTTGTTCCACCCCAGTTGAGAACAGGTGATTTTTTTACCACTTTATTATTTAATAATATTTCAAGGAATAGGAACATTAAAATATAGGCACAGAAGCAGTAATATTCCAAAACTGGATATAAAATTAACAGACAGTATATAAACAATCTATAACTATACTTGCACACTATTAACAAAATATAACTATATACAAATATATATGACAGGCTATACTCTGCACAGCAATGAGAGTTTTCTACTTAGCCATTATTCCCCTTGTCCCTTCAGCCTAACCATTGTAACCCAAAATACTGGAGACAAGCACTTGCATATTCCTGACAAGCACAATTCTCAGCTACAGCATGTAACACTGACCTGGCTGACCCTTCGGTAACTTGATGATTGTGTCCCAAAATTCTGGAGACCTCATAAATGAATGTTCCATGCATGCACAGATACCATCTGCAGTGTATAGCATTGAGTTATCCAACCCTTCATCAACATGATGGCTGTGCCTTACAGTATTTAGATCTGGCATGTAAACTTTCCTATTTGTTCACAGATCCTAGTTATAGCATATAGCATTGACTCCCCCATCCCTTTAGCAGCCTAATGGTTGTGTGTATGATACTGGATACCTGATTTGTGCACATTCTCATGCATATGCAGATCCCACTTATAGTTTGTAGAATTGCTTGTTGGGCATATGCATCAATGGCTCCCAGTTCTGCCTGTGTCTCTGAGCTTCTTTTGGAAGTCACTGATGCAATGGACTGAACTGGTTTCCTTCCTTCAGCAGGGTAGGTGAGCCAGCACAGGCCTCTCAGTTCCGCACCTGGGCCACTAAATGACTCCAGGCTGTCTACATTACAGTCAGGGTTTTATCCCTTCATTAATGTGTGTGTGTGTGTGTGTGTGTGTGTGTGTGTGTGTGTGTGTGTGTGTGTGTGTGTGTGTGTGTGTGTGTGTGTGTGTGTGTGTGTGTGTGTGTGTGTGTGTGTGTGTGTGTGTGTGTGTGTGTGTGTGTGTGTGTGTGTTTGTTATCTGGCTTTATGTCATTTCATCTAAAACTGAAAATATCTAAATACAACTGATCAAATACATCTGGTCTAAACACAATTCATCTAATCCAGTATATTTCAAAAAAGACGATAAAAAACAGAAAAAAATGTTTTTTTTTTGGAATGTCTAACCTCTACACACCCTTAACTTATTGCACTGCAAAGGGAAGAAAAGAAAAAACTGAAAGTGCACCACTGTCTTGCATAATCCGGCACACTGTCATAAAACAAACTGCAATATTATGTATACATCTTCAATGTAACTCATACTATTGATCAAAAAATCATAAACTTTAACCTTTCCTTATTACCAGAGTTATAACTGGAAAATGTAATGAAGAATGTCATTAGATCAGGTGTGATTAGATCACTTTTTTCAACCACAGGTGATTAAAGTGATACTTAGACCACTTGTACTACACCATGTGCGTGTGTATATATGTATACATTAAATTATTGGGATGCGAAGAATTGAAGTCACAGATGCCACTTCTTACATCAAAAACATACAGGTTTAATGATGGTATTGTTGTAATTTAAAACCGTTATTTCAAATTTTACAGCAAAAACACTGACAACTATTTACTAAACAACACAGAGTTGCAGGAATTCAAATGACAAATGTGCAACACATTGACTATCAGCTTGAGACAGGCCACTGTATGCAAGTGTCCCTCTTCTGGGGCAGCCTAATACCACTGTCAAATGAAGGATGAGGAAATCAAACCCTGTACAACAGAAGAAGCTCAATGCCTTATTCATCTGCATTAGGTATCAGACAGAATGGTGCAGCCCTGCACAGTGCATTTCACATCATGCTTATGGTCTCGACATTTCGGGTTTAAATGTTCCAGTCGTTTGAATTAATGAAGTGTATATATATATATATATATATATATATATATATTTATGTGTGTATATATATATATATATATATATATATATATATAGATAGATATACATATATATATATATATATATATATATATATATATATATATAGATATATATATATATATATATATATATACACACACACACACACACACACACACACACACATAAAATCATCATTTACAGCCACTTCCATGACATCTGATTGAAAACAAGAGAGTGAATGCATTCATAAATAGACTTTTGGCGTTTCCCGGTTAGGGGTTGCCACAGCGGCACTCCAGTCCGCTCATGATTGGCAGTGGATTTTTACGGTGCAGAGTTGCCAGCCCGACGCCCAACCTTCAATGAAGGTACGCCCATTCATGCTCGCACCTACCTGCATGTTTTTAACATCACTAGACCATGGGGAGGACATGCAGACTCCACACAGAAGGTGCTCCAGCTGAGAATCGAATGGGAGAACCTTTTGCTGTGAGGCGACAACGCTAATCGCTGCACCACAGCGGTTAATAAATAAGGTGCCAGAAATGTATATCGGCTTGCTGCTGTAAAAACAATACAGTGGAGTCCATTGCAACCCCCTCTGCCCTAACAATGTCTTACCTCAGCTTGGAGACAAAGACCTAAAAATCAGGAAGAGATTTTAAGTGTTTCCCTTGTATACCTAGAAAGTTGCTAGAATAAATAGCTTTGCATTTGTAAGCATTTTCTGAAGGATAAAAAGTCTTAAACTCATGCCTGTCATTATTTAATGGCTGCAATCCACCATAGTTTACTAGAAAGCCACAAATTGTTATAAGCAATGGACAAAATACCTCTCAACTTTTTTGCTCAAGAATTCTGGCTTTCAGAATCTCCCACTGATTGGCTGGGATGAAAAAATAAAAAGGCACCCCATACAGAGCTGAAATCTCTGGCAGACAGAAATCTGCAGAGGCGGAATCAAAACAAATAAAATAAATCTCCTGTATAAGGGCAGAAGGTAGAGCTATAAAATCAAATCTCTCGTTCAGAGCAAGCTGGGATGACTAGACTGCTGACATTACAGAGCAGTGGAATGGGTACTTCCAGGCTGATGTGAGTGCTGCCAATTCTGGGCTGATGTTGAGACTCAGGGTGATTTTTTTAAAGATACCGAGCAGCAGAACTGAGGTTTTTGCTTTTATTTATTTTATTTTACGTTATTTTTAAAGCCAGGCAGGGCCCCCAAGGCAGTACCAGGCCCTAGGCAACTGTCTAGGTCACCTAGTGATGGATCCGGCCCTAATCCTAACATAACGGTCACTAAACTACTTAAATATATCAAATAAATATTTTTTTACCATTAACAAATATCCCTCAGAACTATCATAAAAAGCCACTCGCCAAACTCTGTTCATTAGAAACTTAGCCAATTAACATAGTCAGCTGAAATTAATGGGAAATACTACTCTAATGCATCCTCTGTAAATGATTGATGAATGATCATTCACAAAAAAAATTCTCATTCACAACTGATTGAGAACATAGATCTACTACAACCTTTTAGCAACAATAGAAATTAATGTTTTGAAAGGGACAATCTGCTGAACTCCATCATGTGGAGGAAAAGAACCACCCCTAAAGTTACATGCACTAATTCCATGATCACACAATAGCGGAAAAAGGAGAAACTCTTAAGTAAAACACACAGTGGTCCTAAAGAACACTAATTCCTCTGTGCCAAAGAATCTAGCCTTCAGTCTCTGTTAAAAGGTGATTATCACTAGTTGTGTTCAGGCAGTCAGAACCATTTAAAATGGTAAAAGATCATCTATAGTTTAATGGGAATCAATGTTTTAACATAAAAAAAGATAAATGGAGTACATTAGGAACTGGTTTAAGTGATATTTGAAATAAGTTGTAGTGTATGAGTGGAGAACTCAGATTGTTTGTTAAACTTATAAGATAATTTATTCATCACACACCATATTCCCAAGTATTCTATATGTATGCATGGATGTATGTATTTATGTGTATGCATAAATCGATACACACTGCACAGATATGTATGTTCATCCAACAAAGCACACACACACACACACACACACACACACACACACACACGCAATATGGAGGAAGCCAAAAGTTAGAATTTTGTTTTTACATATAACTATTATTTATTTTTATTTATTTAACATGTATTGACTAGAAAAGTCTGACTAGGAAAAGAGCCTATTTTCAGCAGAGACCCAGGGAGGAATGCTCCAGATGCATGTCTTTGGAATGTGGGAGGAAACCGGAGTACCTGGAGGAAACCCACGCAAACACAGGGAGGACATGCAGACTCCACAAAGAAGGCACCCCAGCCAAGAATCGAACTGGAAAACCTCTTACTGTGAGGCAACAATGTTCAATTTCAATTTCAACAATTTTCTTTTTTTTTTTTATCCATATATTTAAGTTACACTTGAAAATGGATAGGGATGAACTTTGTTTTATGTTCATGGGGAGGCGGTTTCATAGCAGCATTGTCCTCTGTGAAGTATACCTGTCCCTCCAAACCATTCTGATGATATTGCAGAAGAGCTTTAGATCCCTAAACTGAGCATTTCTGATACCATTTCACTTGCTGATATGCAATAAACCCATCAGTAATGGCTTGAAGGATGCCTTCTATGCCAGACATGGGTCCCCTCTTACCAGTCTGTAGGATAACAAGTATAGCGGTCCATTTATCTTCCATCCTAAATTGTGGCTTAATTGTTTTCTTTCATAATGATGTATGTTTGTCTGATCTGATGAAGCATTGTCGTTCTTTATGTGAGTCACTGTATTTCTTCTTTTTTACATGTGTATTTCGTTTGTGAACTCCAGCGACACTACCTGATGCTTTGTTTTAGTTCTGTGATAATGATGTATGTTACCTGCACAACAGAGCATTATTAGGTCTCATAAATGGATGTATTTCTTTGAAACTTAACTTACTGATGCTCATTTTTTCAAATAACCCTCTTCTGTTAAGGTTCCTTGACTTGATGAGCATTAATATAAGATTCTGAAAATCTAATAGACTTTGAACTGTTTTCAGTATTTGGAATCCATTATTGATTTCTGTTGTAGTACTGTTTTCCCTAGACATGATATTATGTTTCCTGAAATGTCTGTTTTTTTCCCATACAATTTTGTGGCAATAGATGTGATGCCTCAGTGTGTTCTTATGTTGACATTTGTTTGTCATATATCTGCATCATAGACACTGAAATATTTTATGTTCAATTTCATTAGTGCACCTCCTGTGCTATTTATATCTTATTTTCTTTTAAGAAAATTGCTACTTTCTCACCAGTGCACATCCTTTGTTGGTAAAAAACTTTCCGTCATAATCGTTAATTTCATTTTTGTCTTCTTTCACTGGAGTACTTGCCTATTAATTCACTTTGATTTTTAAGAATATCTTCCTGCCTTTACTTCAGGATTTTTTCTGTTGCTCAGTGTCATTAGGGGATTGTCCTTAACATGTATGATGTCATGCATTCCAACTCCTACTGAGATAAGCTTGCATACATTTAATTGTTTTTTTTTTTTTTTCTGGCATTGGCCTGCAGTTTTAATTGAGAACACATAGGAAGGAGAAATATTACAGCCACTTGAGCGCCAGAATTCCACTGACAGCCAGGGACTTTTACAGCTGTAATCCCGTCCACCTAGATGCCCAAATAAGTGCTTAAACTCAACCGTGAGTTCAGAGATGCTTCAATGGTAGCATGCAATCAAGTGCCTGTCATGGAGCAGGAAAGTGGAGAAAGGAAATGGGGAGGGTGACGTTAGGTTCAGGGAGGGGAGGAAGGATTTCAGTTTGAAATGTTAGGGTTAAGGAGGGAAGGGGGATTATACATTTAGGGAGTGATTGGGAGATTGAGGGTAGGGAGGAGAGAGGGATTTTAGGTTTAAGGAGCAATTGGAAGGCAGTGGAAGGATAGGGTTGGGGAAGGGAAGGATTTAACATTTAGGGAGTGATCAGAAGATTAAGGTTACGGAGCGGAAGGGGATTTTAGCTTAAGGAAGTGAGAGGATGGGATCAGAGACTTAGGGTTAGAGAGGGGAGGAGACTGATTTGGAGTTTAGGTCAAGGTAATGAGTGTGAGTTGTAGAGTTAGGTTTAGGATCATGGTTCTGAGAGGGATAGTTAGCCTCTGCTGACTTTACAGGCATCAAGACAGTGGAATTCAGGGCACTTACCAACATGAGTGAGTGGCAGCAGACAAGTGTGTAGCAAGCTAATGGCATGCACCCCATTTGCAGTAGACCATTAGGAAGGTTACCATTGTGATTATTTATTTATTTTTTTTCTGAAATGTATGCTAAGAATTTCAGGTATGGGATGAGAATTCTTATTTCATGTTACTGTTGGAACGGGGTAGATCATTTCTTGTGAGACATATTTTTATAGGTTTTTGTAAAGCACATTCTGATATTTTTTTTCATTTCAAAATTATTTACACAGTGTAAGTAAAATAGTTATTTGGATTTTTGAGGAAGTATAGGTTTTTGGTGTTCATATTTATATATATATATATATACACATATATAGGGAAAAAAGAGAGACAGAGAGAAATCCATTTACAGACCAATATATTGA
>NC_056746.1:924224180-924289180 GCF_019279795.1 Protopterus annectens | reverse complement strand
GTGTATATATGTATATATAGGTATATGTTTATATATATGTATGTGTATGTAGGTTCAATGAGTGGAAACTGTTTGTGTAGATAAAGGTGAAATACATTCTATAGCCAAACTCTTTTATCACAGTAAGGCATTTGCGTTGTACACAGATGTGGCTATAACTGCCAAGTGGAGATTAAGGTTGTTTGGATGAAATAACTGATCCTGTTGTCATTATCTCTGTTTAAACAATTACCGTTTGGCTTTGCACGATTAGTGTGTGTTGTGTGAAGTAAGATGAACTGCTTCACTGAAAAGAGGTACAATTGCTGTAGCTGTCTTTGGAGGAAGATGACTAGCCGTCTGCTGTTTTTTGCTCACTTGGCAGGACTAATTAGATTTTTCTGAAGTAATCTGAAGTACTTTAATGTGTGTTTATGTGGAGTTGCCTGGATGAACGAGATTCATTCTCTTCTCATTTGCCGAGTTTAAACAGTCATCTCTCAGAGTAATAGTAATATTAATAATATTAATTATAATAACGCATGAAATGCATCAGAGAATATCCAGGCCTTCAGAGTTTCTTGGGCTTCTTGACCTCCAGACCCCAGGGCTTTATATGTGGATTTTGATACAGGCTTAAAATTAATTTCTGCTCTGATCCCCAACTAATCTAAATCCAGCCCCACTTAAAGTTGTGCAGAGAAGGTCATTGTAGCTTGTGTGTGTATGTGTGTGTGTCTGTGTGTGTGTGTTTGGGGGGGGGTAGGGGAAATGTCATTATTTCTTTAGTCTTCCTCCCAAACCTCAGAGGTGTGGATAGGTCACTATGTCATGAGGACAGTGTGATCATTATTTCTTCAACTTTCCTCATAAACAGAGGTATACACAGAGGGTTACTTTATCTTGTATAGGGGCAGTTTACTGTCAGGGAGTAACAAGTTGGCAACATGACTGTGATTAATTGTTGTTTTCACTTTCCTCACAATCAAACATCAGGCACTTATACAAGTGGCTATCTTTTGGGGAGGGTAAGGAAGCATGCTGTTTATATATGTCCAGCAGGATCAGGTTAAAATATGTTATATTTGTTTTTTTCAGTTTCATCCCAGTCAGACACCAGAGGGGCACACTAATGGTGGCTGTCTTTTGTGGATAAGCATTTGGAGGCATACCGCATGACAGCAGCAACTTAAAGTGTTTGAATGTGGCCAGTTTGTGACTTAGTTTTCATCTCAATATAACACCAGAGGAGGGATACATTGAAGGTGACTATTTTTTTGGGGGGGGGCTACAGAGGCAGGTAGTATTACTAGATATAATTTATGTGTCCTCACAAAGCTGGCAGCCCCCAGACACCAAGCTTAATTTGCTTATTTCCTTTACAGCTATTACAATGTAGACTTAGTTTGGGAGTGTTGAAAGGATGCAGGACAAAGCAAAACTGAAGAGCAGGATGGAATGCTTTCCTTAATCATGATTTTTATTCAAGCCATGTTTGGATGGAAAGGTTGTTTATGAAAACTATGAAATGCTCTTCAGGGCATTTATAATGCCCATGACATTTGGGGACTGCCTGGCTTAACACAATTATTTCCTCCACAGTTATCAGTGTACAGTCTTGTCTAATTAGGATGTGTCGAAGGAAGGAAACAGAAGAGTAAGAAAGACTTTGAGAAAAAGAAAGAAAAAGCGATTTGGATGGTGTGGGCAGGCCAGAATGGGGGGGGGGAGGCAGTCTGACACTTGGTGATGTCTGTGGGGGGGGGGCAGTGGGCAGTGGGGTGGGGCTCTGTTGAGCCCTTCACCTAGGGTACCAGTTCACCTAAGATGAACCCTAACAGTAAGCTTATATGCATACCAAGCACCAGGGGTATTTATTTTTTACTAGTAGTAGTAACTAGATTCTCAGTTAGAGCGTCTTCTGTGTGGCGACATATGTGAATGGGCGTTCCTTCGTTGAAGGTTGTGCGTTAGGCCCGGCAAGCCAGCGCGTAAAACTCTACTGCCAATCATTAGCGGATCGGAGTTCCGCTGTTGCGACCCCTAACCGGGAAAACCCAAAAGACTTTTAAGTAGTAACTAGATGTACAACTGTAGTGAAATTCAATAAAATATGTTGAAGGATATTTTTGAAAATGCTGCTTTTCTTCTTGCAGTGTTTACATTAAATTGCATGTTTGTCTTGCATTAATCTGATAAAGAACACTATATGTGGATCCAAAATGACTCTTAATCTGCAATAAATGAATTTTAATGAAAGGGAAATGAGCGACTTCTATTTTGCTCGCAGAATACATGTTTTGGGAAGTACTATAGTTTGGCAGTAGGACAAAAGCACCTAAAATTACACACTAAATAAATCTTGCAGTTCTCTTTTTTAAAGTTTAAAGTTGTGGCATCTAATTTAAAACTCTTACTGTTAATGGTGTTTTCTTTCACATCACTTATCTTGTAGGTGATATTATTTGTTTTAATTTCTTAAGCACTGGTGGATTTTGATGAGCATGAATACAGCCTTCCTACAGTTCTAGGAATATACATTACTGACAGGTGAAAATGGAGCAGAACATTAGTTGTGAAATAATTACTTTCCTAAAAATGTGTCTTTGATATACTTTTCCTAATATGACTGTACCAAATACAGGTTACGTTGAAAAGAAACAAAACCCATTTTAATGTTGCATTAACAGGGTGAAGTTGTCGTAAAAGGAGACAATGGTGTTAGTAATTATTGAAGAACATCTTTCTGTTCTTGTTTCCTCTTTCCTTATTCTTCGTATTTACAAATGTGTATTTTCCTCATTGGCTACACGCAGATTTTAGCATCATTACTATCCTAAGGCAATCAAATTCGTAGCCTTTATCTGTGAATGCCTTCACAAAAATGGTTAATTCTCGTGGGGGATATGCAGTTGGGTTTCAAAACAATTCAGCAGTTTAACATCTTCTAGACAAGCTACTTAACATTCTATAAACAACACAGCACAGTGGGGAATCTGTTTTGTATGCCATTTCCTTTGGTTGCTTTCTTTTGCAGACACTGACAGTTTTTGCCTTTGCACTGCTGAAGCCAGCTGACCTATGCTCACTTAGTGTCTGCTCCAAGATGAGTATTCAATACTAGCATATGTTAATATCCTTTTTCTCTCCTCTTGTCACCCCACTGTGTTAATGGAAGTGGAATCGATATAACAGATGAGGTTGAAATCACATAGCAGCGAAAATACCTTTACTGTGGCAAACTGCATCCAGTACGAACCACAAGACCAAACAAAGAAAAAAAAGGATAACAGAAGCGCTCAGTTAAATTCTCTTCACTTTATTTTCAACAACAGCAAAGCTTTCAGGTTTCCCCTTCTTCAGTGCTAACATAACGAATCAGTTATCCATTCAAATAAATAGTAGCAGCAATAAAACATGTGACATAGCCAATCCAATGTAAAATAAACTAAAAGCAATAATTAGTTAAAACACAATTAACGCAATACAAGTATTTCAATTATATAGTTAATGCAACTTTTGTTGCTTTTTGCATAGAACTGGTTTAATACTTATCGCATTATTAATGCCAGGATATGTGTCTGCTTGCAGCCTTGTAATCCAAGCATATTCTATATTTTCAAGCATGTTGTTAACATCACCCCCTCTTATAGTCTTATATATTAACTTAATCACCCTACATTTAAAGATATGGTCACTACCTTTCTTATTTACATGCTTAGCCAGAGCATTAGTGGTATATTTCTTCTGATATCACATCTATGCTCAATTATATGATCGTTCAACCTTCTGATACTTTTTCCCACATAAAAACAGGAACATTTTTGGCACATGGCTAAGTATACAATCTGTGCTGTATTACAATTTGCATAACATTCAAATTTATAAATGTTTTTTGTGAGTGGATGCACAAATTTAGTTTCAGTAATAATATCAGCACAACAGCTGCAATTTGTACAAGGATAGGTACCATGTCTATGTGACTCATTCCTGATTTTTCCTAAATGTAGGTCTTTGATGAACGAATTTTTCAGTAAAATTGAAGGAGATCTGAAGGGTGAGATTGACCACCTCGAAGATAAAATTACTTCAAATGCTTCCTTTCATTTGGTGTCTTCTGGCTTCCAACATATGTTAGAAAGGTTGTCTAACTTTGATAAAAGCCAGGAAGCCTATAAAAGAAGGAAACTGCTAAGAGGTATTAACGATTTTAAACTGGGCCATATTTTTTCTTGGCCCAGAAAGACTGGAAATGTGGATGATTTGAAGTTAAAGAAGAGCCATTTGGACAGGTTAGATAGTTTCTCGCCTGAAGCAGAAACATCTAATGAAGAAACTTTTGTTCCTATGGCAACAAACAACGAAGTTGCAGCTAAGGAACTAGGAAGGTGGGAGGATCGAGGCCTGCCCAATCAGGATTCAGAGGCTGCACAACCGGAAACTACTATACCAGTAGTGGTAGGAGAAGGAGAGAATGATAAATCAGCCAATAATTCTGGACAGAATGCCCAGTCTTTTTTGAAATAATTTAAAATGCCCCAAATAACTTTGCTGGTCAAAATAAATACAAAATTGCACAAGTGTAGCATTGTAGGAAACACTGCAGGAGTCCAGTGTGCAGTTTAGTAATAATATGAGCTGCACATGCTAGCAGCCTCAGATTTACAGAACAACAGCATGATATCTTACTTCTTCCACCACACACACACTCTGACTGTGCACTGTATCACTGTGGCACCTCAGGGCTTCACTGTATCAATGAACTGATGCACACTCGTAACAAAGTATGGCAAAGGATAGTCTGCAGAACAACAGCATGATATTTTACATTATTTAGTTTATTTGCCCCCCATTCCCCTAAACATCAAAGCACATCTGTTTCCCCTTTCCATTATGCTGTTGGGCACCAGGAGAGGAAGGTATAGATGAGGACTGTGACCGTCATCAAGTAGGGATTAGAAGACTTTGTATGCATTTAGCTTCTTACATCTGGTAGTTTATGTTGCAGTATGGCCTACTGTACAATTCCCTTGGCATGTGTGACTCTACATTAAATGTAAAGGCCTGTTGCTATACTGTGCTCTGGTCATTGGCCATCATTGTCCTTGTTACCAGTTCTCTCCAGGTGGCAGTCATGCAGTGAAAAAAATCACTTCATTTGCACTTACAGAAAATCCTAATGAAGCATTTCAAATGGCTTAATGGCTTCCTGCTCTCTTCTGCTGTGGCTGCTGACACTGTTAAGCAGAAGAGTAGTGCTTAACAGCACTGAGGGAGTTCTTTATACCTCTGACATTATAAAACCGCTTAATAAACCTGTCCTTTCAGTAATTTTGGAAGGTTATCGCACTGCTTCATGCACTATGTAACACTGCATAACAGTTCACAAAGAATAACATTACTGACATAACACAACATTATCTAATATAACACCCTACTATACCATACCATAACATAACACAACACACCATAGCAAACTGCTGTATAATATAGCATTACATAACATAACATAAAATTATGTACCAAAGCATGGCATAACATGAAGTAAAAAAAAAAAAACATAGCACTGTGTGACAAAATAATTTAATGGCATGATACAGTATGAGAAGGTATGAAGAGAAAGAAGGTGGTTTGCATTTGAGTCCACATGTATTAAAACTATTTTGAATAATATTAAAGAAAGACTTAAAACTGATGAGTTGGAAATACGTAATCATAAAAAGACCAAACTCCAACTGGATTTGAGAGACTGTAATATTGCCAAGGCGTTCTTGTGGCAATTAAAATCAATAGCCAATAAGAAAGCAAAGAGAGGAAATGGAAATCAATGTCATCACGCTGGTAACAAAACTAGGCCAAATTGGCAACCAGTCTTTCAGATGATACTGGTTACACTATGGACTGGGAGAGTGAAGAGAATGAATTTCCTCTTTTACTATAACCTAAGGATTTGTTGGACATGGCTAAATTATTTCAAGTTAAGCTACAAAAGGAAGGACAGAATTATAATAACAACAGACAGCATGGAAGAAACTGAATGAACAGCAATACTAGTGAACAACAATAATGCCACCAAAACCAAAGGCAGTGGTGACAATAAGGTACAGTTTGGTGTAGTTACTTCTATTTCTACACCTCTTTCCTCTTCTCTCAGTATTGACAAGACTTTCCAATAATTAATATGGCAGATTTTGACATTATTAATCAGCACATTTTTGTTCTTAAGCATTGCTTGAAATTCAGTCCTACTATGGTTCCACATTTACACTGGATTAAAATGGAAAGTATATAGGCTTATACACAAACTACATTTGTTGTATTTTCTTATACGTGATCATTATAATCAAGGTGTTATTAATGAATTAAAGAGTGATGCAAGTTATGAGCAAGATTTTTTGGATTATTTTAATGACAGTTTTTAATTCATATTTTAATTAATCTGGAGTGTGGGGAGTGCCTTCTGTGTGGAGTCTGCATGTCCTCCCTGCGGTTGGGTGGGAGTTCGAAAGACATGTAAATGGGCGTGCCTTCGTTGAAGGTTGAACGTCAAGCTGGCACCTTGGCGTTCGTGAAAATCTACTGCCAATCATTAGTGGACCGGAGTTCCGCTGTGGCGCCCCCTAACCGGGAAAAGCCGAAAGACAACAACATTTATTTATTAATTAATATCGAACGCAGGCTGCGGTAATCAAATTCTAAGACTTCTTCATGGTATAGGTGCATATGCTACAGTCTTAAATGTCTGCAAGTAAAGTACAGAAACTATTTTGTCTTGTCAAGTCCTCCAGATCTAACAAAAATGTCAGTCTGATCTCAAAGGCTGAGAGTAATAATAAGTCTGTGCAGAACAATTTTGAGGCTTTTACTAATTTTGTACATTATTGGGCGTGTTTGATTATGGCTATACACAATATTACAAATGTCTTATTGTTTATTAGATAATTCTAAAATTAAAAGTAATAATTTTATCTCTCCCCTTCATAATGAACATGTTAAACAATTTTCAAGTATACTTAGTTTTGCAGATGAAAATTCATTTTTAGATTTTGTTAAGAATAAGAAGTTAACAGTTATAATTTCACTAGTAATGAATTTGCTGCTTTAAATGAATTAAGTGGCAATAATTGTTTGTATTTTAAAACTTTGAAAAATCTAATAAGGGTAATAACATTGTAGTTTTACATTTTATGGAGTATTTACATATATGTTACTAATATTTGAAAGATTCTAATATTTCTAAGAAGGTTGATAAGCACCAATATAATTAAGCAAAATTATTTTTCGTCTCTATAAGAAAAGGCTGCAGATTGTGTTATTTTATTAGGGAAGTTATTGACAAAATATTTTGAATTAAAATTGCAAAGATTGCTATATTCTATTGCATTCCTAAAATACATAAGAGCACAATGAGCCCTTTGGGTAAGTCTATCATATCTGCATGTAATTAGTTTGTTAGTAATATGATCTTCTTTCTGCATGAATATCTGTACTTATATATGTATAAATATAGATAGATATGTGCCCCCTGACTAAATATTGACTGCTCAAAAGAGCAAACATTAAAACATCGAACCTGGGTTGCTGAAAACTAGGAAACTCGAATGGTATGGGTCGTTAATGTGCTGGACTATAGTGCTGGCAGTATAGTATTTGTTTGCAGATTACAATCTCCTTGCCTTTCTAGACTACTGTTGTTAGTGTACTACTATAGTAATACAGTTTATATTAACATCTGTAATACACCCAAGGAACTTCAGGTTTGCACAACACAACTCAGACAGGATAGTAATGCATAGCTGAACGCTGTTGCACTTACTCCACACCATTACATTCCACAAAAAAGCACTGTATCTAAAGCAGTAGTCTTTTTTAGCTGTCAGAGGTCTTTAAATCACTTTCAACTTGATACAAAATATAGTGTCATGTTGAGGTAACAAATCTTACAAAAGAGAAAGCACACAAAACAAACAAAACAAATGTTCCAGTCAGTTTGGGTTTTACTACTAATCTTCTTTTGAATTGCAGAAAACTACTTTATTGATGTTCTTCGTGTTTCACTTTTGCAGTCATCACATTTGGGTTATCTGCTTGCAGTAGCCCTCAGTCGGCCTGATTATCAAGGTCTTGGGTCCTGCGTTGGTTGCTGTCTCATCTTCTGTGACATCAGGTAGTCAGGGGTATAAAGCATGCAGCCGACACCATTACATCAGTCTTTCTTGCTGTGCGGTGCCTGAAGCAGAAGCAGTTCGCAAGTGCCGGTCGGCTGACTCCTGAAATCTTCGTTTTCGAGTTTCAGAACCAAAGTCTTCAACTAAAGCTAAGTACCCCATTGGGGAAACTTTTTCTTGCTCTAAACCGATGTCAGTAAAAGTCAATAATTGTATTTCTTGTGGAAAGCAAATACCTCACAAAGATTTTCATTTGTTCTTTATTCCTTGCCCAGGCCCTGACCACGACGTACCTCGCTGTCGGTTTTGTGCCTTATTTAAGCAATGAACTATTCGTCGTCAGTATATTTATGCTTCTAAATATTATGGTACTCAGTTCAATTATCCAGATATGTCTTCGGTAAGCCATCCGACTACTGACATTCCAAAAAAAATGCAAAGATAAAGACAGAGACAGGCCCACTAGGTCCAAAGCTGCCGACGATGCTTCTCGTAAACCAGTCACCAATTCGCCGGTACTCAGTGAGGCGCATTTGCAGCCCCTGATACCCGATACTTCAGATTCGCAGGCCTCTACTAAGACCTATTCGTAGTCCGGTATGCCGCGAGATGCTTCAACTGTGGAACCTGTGGATGTCTTTACCTTGGATGGGTCCGGAGCCACTGTGCAGGCACTGGCTTCTGAGGGTGTATTCAGGCCTACTGACTTGCATATTAAACCGATGCCATCTTCTTCTTCAAGGCCTAAAACTCGAACCATGCCTAGAAAACCGATGCCCAGGCTGCATGGTCAGGCCTCTATGCCTAAAAAACAGATGATAAGAATGGTTGAAGACCTTATTACTTTAATCAGGGGAAGCCATCCTTCACCCTCTAAGAGAACTAGGACTGAATTTGCTTATGCTACTTCTGACCAGGATTCTGAAATTTCTGTTTCCTCTGATGACCAAGATTTACCCTTATCTACCTATGAGGATTCTGATGCAGAGGACTCTATTCCCTCTGCTCCCCCCCCCAGAGGATTTATTTTAGTGAAACCCTGCATACTCGGAGGGAGCACTTTCCTGGGAAAGCCAGGATTACTCTGATTCTAAAAAGAGGCTTAGGGATTTCTTACTCCTGCCCCAACACAGGCCTTTAGCTATCCCCCTGTACTGGACATTGTTGATGATGCCTTTTCGGAATCTAGCTTGGCCCCTGACTCTTTCCCTCCTGCTCCCAGAAAACCAGATAGATATTACAGGATTCCTGACTCTCACAAGTTCCTCTCTAAAAATCCTACTGCGGATCCTGAGACCATTTCATAGGGACCCAAGGGCATCAAGGCTACTACTGCCAAAAATCCTACCCCCTCTGATAGAGACGCCAGGGGGCAGGATAGATGGGGTAAGAAAGTATACACTTCTGCAACATTGGCCATTAGGGCCTTAAACTGCCAGTTTCATATGTTAAAGTATCTGTAGCATATTATTGGATTGCTTAAACAGAAAATGATGTTGATTCCTGACTGTGCTGAAAATAAGGATTTGCAGGATTTAATGCATTCTGCTGAACAGGTTGGAAAGCATACTTTACAATGCGGTTTTGATTCACTAGAGGCATCTTGCAGGGCTGCTGTCACTGGGTCTGTACTTAGAAGGCATGCTTGGCTTAAGGAACAATCTTTGCCAGATCATGTTAAAGCTAAATTGCTGGATGCTCCCTTAAATCAGGACCACATGTTGGGCAAAAGCAGAAGAAGTTCTTAAAAAGATGGAGGAAAAAGCTAAATCTATGCGAACTGTTAAAGATTTCCTACAAGTACAACCTCCAAGATTTAGTAGGCATTGGCTCTCTAAAAACTGGTCTTTTCCTGCCTCTTCCTGGCCTTCTCAGTCCAAACCCAGAACCACTAGAACACCCAGGCTTCAGTCCCAGGGTACGCACAGGACTTAGCAGTGGGGGGCTCCCACTTCCAAATCAGGGAGTAGTAAGACTCCCCCCTATGGTAAACTGTCTCAATGACTTAACTTTAAAACTTCCAAGCACCTCTCAACTGACTGCTCCTTTAGGAGGAAAGATTGTTCTGCAGGCAAAAAACTGGGAACTCATTACCCTGGACAAATGGGTTTTAAATATAGTTTCCCAAGGATACAAATTTCACTTCCACATATTACCAACTCCAAACGGTTGGCCAGATCTACCCCCAAATCAGTGGGCAGAGGCTCAAAAGCAGGTACTCTCTCTCTTAAGCATAAAGGCTATTCAAACTGTACCAGAAGAGGAAAAGGGACAAGGCTTCTACTCAAGACTTTTCCTGGTACCCAGAAAAGGCAACTCATGGTGTCCTATCCTGGACCTTTCCATATTAAACACCTTTTTGGTGATTCCAGAATTCAAGATGCTAACTTTTCACCAGTTACTTCCTATGCTAGGGAAAGATGCCTGGTTGGCAACACTGGATTTAAAGGAAGCCCACCTGCACATCCCAATCAGGGAATCTTGCAGAAGATACCTACGCTTCAAAGCAGACTACATGAACTATCAGTTCTCTGCACTGTCCTTTGGCTTATCTACTGTGCCCAGGGTATTCACAAAGTGCCTAGCTCCAGTCATTGCATTTTGCAGGCAAAGAAATATTCAAATATACCCATACCTGGGCGATTGTCTAATTCAGGTAGAAAGCCAAAACATACTTTTGAATCATCTGGCATTTGTACAAAAGGTGCTAACTTGTCTGGGATACACCATAAATGAAAAGAAATCACATCTTGTACCCTGTCAACAAATTATATTTCTGGGAGCAAGCTTGAACACAACTTCCCAGATGGCTTTCCTTACTCCAGAGAAACATTCATTTGACAACTTACTTCAAACTAGTGGGCACAAAAACCCTGCTATCTGCAAGGCAAATACTGAAAGCCATGGAGTTCATGGTCTCCTGCATTCTACTAATTCCATATGCAAGACTGAATATGAGGAAACTACAGTGGTATCTAACAAGCCTATGGTGTCAACATTCTCAGGATCTAGAAGCAATGATCCCTATCATACCTTGCCTACAGTTAGAATTCCTTTGGTGGGCAGAGGTCTGCCACCAAAACAAGGGACTACCATTCACTCTACCCCCTGCCGCCCAAACCCTAACAGCAGACAAATCAGACTATACATGGGGGGGCTCACCTGGCAGGGAAGTGCATTCAGGGCAAATGGAACCCAAGTCAAATGCACCTGCATATCAATCAAAAAGAAATGTTAGCTGTACAGAATGCTCTAACAACCTTCAAGGACCACATTCTTCCAGGACAATTAATGGTAAGGATGGACAACTCCACTGTTATGTGGTACATAAACAAGCAGGGGGGGTACCCATTCTTACCCCCTCTGCAGACTAGCCGTGGCTCTGTGGAACACAGCCTTGAGCTACCAAGTGCATCTACAGGCTCAGTTCCTGCCAGGAAAATGAAATACACTGGCAGATGAACTCAGTAGAAATCTTATGGACCCACATGAGTGGAAACTGGAACCAAAGATTTTCAACATGTTGATAAACAAATGGGGGAGCCCAGATATAGACCTGTTTGCCTCCCCCCAGAACTACCAATTGGACAAATTCTGCACAAGGACTCCCCATAAACAAGCTTGGAAAGTGGATGCTCTTTCCTTCAGCTGGAAAAATCTATCAGTTTATGTCTTTCCTCCTCTGCCTCTCCTCGCCAAAGTACTACTAAAGATCAAACAGGACAAACCAAGGACGATACTGATTGCACCAGACTGGCCATGCCAACACTGGGACCCCCTCTTGTGCAGTTTGTCACTGCTGGCTCCATGGCACCTGCCTCAGACCCCTACCCTGATGTCACAGCAGGAGAGCCAGATTCTGCACCCTCAGCTTCAAACCCTGACCCTGGCAGCCTGGCTAATTACCTAATCTCTCTGTTACTATCCCTCAGTAAACAAGTGTTGGATGTCATTTTGGAGGCAAGGAGGCCTAGTACTAGAAAATCTTATGCTGAAAAATGGAAAAGATTCTGTGCCTGGAACCAAACTCAAGAGATGGGCATAGCAGCGCCCAATTTACCTCAGATTCTTCAATACTTAACTGAGATGCTTCACAAGGGCCTTTTTTTTCCTCCATCAAAATTCACACCTCAGCCATTTCAGCTCATTACAACACAGAACCACCCCTCTTCTCTCATCCACTGCTCAAGCAATTCCTTAGAAGGTCCAAAAACTTAATAACACACAGGAGTGCCCCAACTCCAGCCTGGGACCTTAACTTTGTATTGGAAAAACTCACTCTTCCTCCTTCTGAGCCAGCTGCAAGTGCAGAGTTAAAATTTCTTTCTTGGAAAACAGCCTTCCTTTTAGCAATTACTTCAGCAAGAAGGGTATCTGAACTACAGGCCCTTATGGCAGTGGAGCCTTTCATCATCTTTCATGCGGACAGGATGTCCCTCAGGACCAATCCCTACTTCATGCCCAAAGTGTTATCCAGTGTGGATCTTAATCAGTCCATTCATTTGCCAACCTTCTTTTCTAATCCACAGAACAAAGGGGAACAGATACTGCACTCCTTAGATATGCACAGACAACTTAGATTTTACTTGGACAGGACTAAACCTCAAAGGAAATCTGAACAACTGCTGGTGGCATTTACTGCAAGGGCAGAGGGGAAGGGTATTTCAAAGCAAACCATTTCTAAATGGATAGGCCATTGCATTTATTTCTGCTGTAAGCATCATGGAAAACCTATCCCAAAGGGGATTAGACCCCATTCAACCAGGGCTGCATCTACCTCTACAGCCTTTCTCAGAGTTGTACCTACCAGGGACATCCTAAAAGCTGCTACCTGGAGTTCTGTACATACTTTCACCAAGCATTACCATTTACCAATTTTGTCTAAATCCAGAGCTGGCTTTGCCACTGCAGTCTTGCAGGACCTTATAGCTGGTCCTAATGCTATCTAAATTCCTCCTCCCATTTTTACCTTTGGGAATCTACCCAAATGTGATGACTGCAACAGTGAAACACGAAGAACATAGTACAGTTGTGTACACTTACCATAAATGTAGATGTTCAATTGTATTCACTGTTGCAGTCCTGGTTACCCTCCCTCCAGCCCCCTGACTTCTTTTGGCTATACTTCTACTCTCCTTTACTATGCTTAAAAGCTTTTTGGTGTATTTGCTTTTTTGTTGGAGGTATAACCTTGTATATATATATATATATATATATATATATATATATATATATATATATATATACATATATATATATATATATATATTTAATTGCTTCCCATTGGGGGGCACCTGACATCTGGGTCAAGAAAAAGTGATGTACTGGCGTCGGCTGCATGCTTTATACCCCTGACTACCTGACATCACGGAAGATGAGACAGCAACCAACGCAGGACCCAAGACTTTGATAATCAGGCCGACTGAGGGCTACTGCAAGCAGATAACCCAAATGTGATGACTGCAACAGTGAATATACTTGAACATCTACATTTATGGTAAGTGTACACAACTGTACTTTCCCAGAGTCTGACATTACACTCTTGTAATAATAATAATAATAATAATAATAAAAAACATAAATCAGAGTAACTCTGAACCACGAGCATAGATAACATCCCAAGTAGAATCTTTAGTTTTTTTAGTACCATTGTACACTATTTAGTTGAAGTCGCTTTAAGCAAAATTCTTTCTAATGCCATTGACCCCGGGAAGGGGCAACAGGCTACATTGATCCCTCTTTATGTGGCTAGATGCACAGTCCTTCAGAGAAACTGTATGCCCCATCAGCATCACTAGTATCTTCTGCAAGACTATTTAGATTTAGATGATGATTGTTTAATTAGTTCCAAGGGATATAAGTGATATACTTCTGGAAGTCGTAAATCTGTATTGGTTTGGTAAAGGTGTAATTGAGCATTTTTAGTTAAGCAGCCTCTGGAGACATACATTTTTGATGTAGCATAATCTGATGATTGACCTAGTCATTATTATTGTCTATGGAGTTTTATATAATTTTGGGGTTATTTTTTTGTCATTGAATATGTGTTTATTGTTTAAGACCAATAACAAAGATGAAATTCATGCTACGTGAGCATAATTACCTCTTTTGAAGGTTACAATAGTCCCTGATGAAGGATTTTTCCATTCTCACAGCCTTCTTCCTAGATCTTGCAAAGTAATCTGACACAGTGCCTCACTCAGGGATTATAAGCAAAGTTGATAATCCTGGTGTTAAATTTTTTGTTGTCTGATGGACTGAAAATTGTTTATGAAATACAACCCAATGAGCACAAGTGGATGGTAAACTATTCCGCACTGCATGTTTGGGACCTACCTGTTGAACTCTTTTTTTTTTTTTTTCTTAGACACTAAGCCTTTTACTTGCCACGTTTGCAAATGACTGTAAACTGTAGTGCCTTGTCCATCCACACCAGTTGCTTCAGATATGGCTGGACTCAACCCAGAACTGGTTTGAAAGTAACAGAGTAACAATAAATTTAATTAAATGCAGCATTGTTACTTTTGGTAAGCAGGTGGTGCCTGATATACAGCACTGAAGGAGTACCACTAAAGATAAACTCTCTTACAAAGGACCTTGGCAAAGTTATAGCTAAGGGTCTCTCCATTGATCAACAGGTTGTCACAGTATTAAGAACAGCTTTTGCTGTATATCACCCATAATATAAAGGGAAGTTTAAAGACTTTTCAGGGAGGTCATTGTCTTCCTTGCACATCACTTCTACAGTCATTCAGTGCCTCAGTCTGTAATCCCCTCATAAAATGCCCAACTCAGCTAGGGGGGGCTGCAAAGATTCCATAGTGAGAATTTTGAAAGGCCCTGTAACCCATGTTACTCATAGTAAACCAAAAGAGCTGTCCTTTATCTCAGTATACTAACATTTCCTGAGGGAATGATGCTTGCCTTATTTACTGGCTGTCTGCCTGGAATGAATCAGCAGAAGGGACTACAAGAACACAATGCAATTAGCTTTATTCATAAAAAATAGTAAACCAGCATGATTTGATTTGCAACTTAATAGCTCTGGCAGTTTAGTTCAAAGGATTAACCCCATGAGCTGCTAGATCCTTATCCCTTTTACCTCAAGATAGTGCTGGTTCCTTCACACATTCAGAAGAGATCTTAATGAGGATATCTGTATACATACATTTCAATCTAAGACAACTGTGATCAATGAAGGCCAGTAGACCTTAAACTTGCCACAGTCTTATGAAACTGGACGTTTTTGATTGGCTTTTGTAGGTCATATGAGTTGATGGCAATCATGCAATCACTTCTTCTTCTTCTTCTTCTTTCGGCTTTTCCCAGTTAGGGGTCGCCACAGCAATGAACAAGAAAGTTTTTGCTTGTACTATCTGGCTAGCCTTTTATGTCTGTCGTTTCGGACATCTTTTCTTCATACAGACAGAAAGATGCATAGCTAGTTTATACAAAGTTATTAAGTTCCATAAACATAAAAATATCAAGACATATAAGCAGAATCTAGATCAATGTGGAATAAGGGTACACAGATAGTTCAAGTGATATCAGCAGAAACTGGGCAAAAAAAAATGCAAACATACTTAAATATGTTACCAACAGAGGCAACCCTTTTTAAACTACAGGAGTCAATTCTGTGTACATTGTGAGTGGTGAGAAGTGCACTTTTGGCAAACATAAAAGACTGAAGCAGAACTGAGTTCATGAACTTTAATAATGTCCTGACATAAGAAAGGGGTCTGTTCATGTCACAGTATTTGAAAATCCTAAACACTCAGAAATTCTAAATGGCAAGAAAAGTAAAGGAATAAATTATATCTTACAGTTTTGTTAACTTCTCCAAGTCTTTTGGGTTTCTAATACCATGACAGGAATGGACCCCATTCCTAAGTCAAAGTATGATTAAAGTTCATGAAATTAGTATTGTTTCGATCTTTGATGTTAGCCAGAATTGCTCTTTGTAGCAACCGCAGTGTGCCAAGTAATGACTCTTTCTGCAATTCGTATGGAGTTACATGTATTGGTAACATATGTAAATACAATTGTAGATTCTTTTTATAAGACCCGTTGCTCCTCTTACTACTACTGGATCTGCCTGGGTATCTTTCTTCCACATTGCTTTCACTTCTACCTGCAAATCCTGCTATTATATGACTTTGTGTCTCTGTACGCAAGACACTGTAGTCACTGGGTGTAATTTTAATGATCAATGCTACTTTTGTCTTCTTTTCATGGATCACTATATCTGGCTTTCTCGCATCTATCTTTTGAACTGTTGGTAGTGGGTGATCCCATGTGATGTAGACTTCATTATTTTCTATGGTGCTTTGTAGCACATTTTTACAGTCTTTTTCAGCTACTTCAATATTATAATGTTTGCACAACCCCCGGTGCAACAGTCTTGCCACATTATTATGCCTTTCAGTATACAGTCCTTCTGCCATTAGTATGTCGCAACCAGCAACAAGGCATGCAACTGTTTCCAGTTCAGTTTTACAAAACATACATTTGTCTGGTACTGCTTCATATTCAATGAACTTTGCAAACTGACACGTTTGTAGTCCATTATCTTGGACTGCCAATATTAACCTTTCGTCTTTTGGTTTGAATTCGCCTCTCCTTAACTATTCCTGCATTTGATCCTGATCAACATGAGGTTGTTCCGGTAGTTTTCTATACTTGCAGCTATATTTATGCATTTCCCACATTTCTTGCCTTCTCCTCTGATCCTTCAGTGTATATTTTTTCTTTTGTTTATTGGCACATTCAGTTGCTGCTTGATTTTTATGTACCTCTGGTTTGATTTCCTTTCCTACTTGACACCAATATGCAGGGAAGTCATCTTAGATTTATTCTCCTCATGTTTCAAAATTTGAATTATGTTTGGGTCATGTGAGGTGAGAAAACACGTATACAATCCCATGATTGCAGATCTATACCTCCTTTGGAACGGTGAGTATATAATATTGGTATGCACAGATTGGTATAAATCATTTGATGAGCATGAAGCATCTTTCTTGTTTTCCTGTCTAATCTAACACCTTTTGGGGCCTGTCAGTCACTCCAAAACTGTAAGTTAAGACAGGAAGAACAAATTGGTTTATAGCTTGAACTTTGTTCCTAGATGTCAATGCTGTTTTCAAGATTAATTTAAATCTTCTAAAGTATTCCTTTCTAAGTTTATTCACATGTGTTCATGTTTTATTGTTGATCCTTCATCAAATCCCAAATATTTATGCACTCCCTCTTATTTAACTTCTTTTATATCACATTCTTGTCCGAAACTGATGTTTCTTGGTGCTGCAGCTTTCCTGCTTTAAAGGTTGCTTTTGCACATTTATCAAGACTAAATGACATTTTTATTCATCTGAAAAAGTTTTGACAACTTGCACTTGTGCTTTCAGTTCCTCATCTGATAAACTACACACTAATGATCTAATCTGTTAAACTGACAATTAATGGGTTAGAGAGTCACTCTGGATTATCCCCCTTTGAATTTTTATCCCGGGAGTAATAATTTGTCCTTTATCATGGCTTAACTGCAAAGTGGTTTGCCAGTGTTTCATAGCTGCTGTGACGTAGTTTATAAATGTAGGATGTATCTTATACATTTTAAGCACTCCTCTATCCATGAATATGGAATACTGTCAAATGCCTTTTTGTAGTCTATCCATGCCATACTTAGATTCTTCCCCTTTTTATTTTACAGTTCTCCACTGTGACTTTATTTAACAACAAATTATCCTTTGTTCCATGTGACTTTCTTTGATTGCCATTTTTGTTTTTATAGCTATGTAAATGTACAACTGATACAGAAAAACAGTAAGCAGACAGTCTAGTCAGTTAAAAGCTCACAACCTGTTAGTAAGTAATATTATTTAGCAGCTATATGTTAGTGGAAGAAAGCAAGAGACAAATCTGTTGTTTCATACAGAGGAGGTAGAAGGAAAACCAAGGCAGGGGGGCAGAAAAAGGGGACTTGGATGAGGAGGGTAAGATTCTAAAAGCATTATTAATGTGAACAGCGAATAGAATAAGTGAAACAAATAATCATGTACAGTAGGTCCCAGGGCAAATACATAATGTTTACTCTCTTCAGTTTATATGTTTGTATGTTTTTTTCTAACTTTCTCTGTTTTGAAATGAATCTTTATTTTCGTGAAAGTTTTGGCATTCGGCAGTACAATCTAGGAGAAGGATTACTGAACTTTAAGTATCATCAGGTCTTAGGGGTGTCATTGTACCAGGTTAATAGTGAATGAAGAGAACGGTGAAACGAAGGTAATTAAAGTTCATTGATCTGATCTGACGCCTGTGTTTTCTTCAAGGGGCAAACACCCCTTGGTATCTATTACAGTCAAGCCAAGTTTACCATTACTTGGAGAAAAAAAAATGCTTAGATCTTCCTGAAAAATCAGGCATTTGCCTTTCTTCTTTCTTCTCTGACTTTGGAATTGGAGTATAGCATTTTTGAAACACTGTTTTAGGCTTGTCATGAACAATTACATTTTGGAAAAACGAATGGTAGCCCCAAAAGAATCCCTCAGAAAGTTTTACAATGTGTTATCAGGATTCAAACCTACCAGCAGCAGAAATTAAAGAGTGCAAGAGGTAATACCAAATGCTAAAGCTGCTGGCTATATAGTGTAAGTAAATGCATTGCTTTGCAGCTTAAAAGACTGGGCAGGTATGTCTGGCGTTCTGTGTGAGCTAGCAGCAAGCGGCAGTTTCAAGAAATGTTGACTTACTTGTTTTAAGACGACTATGTCTTGGTCAAAGGACAAGGCAAAGTAATGATTATAGCCTAAGGTCAAAGGAGACTGCTTTTCGTTGATGTAACCATTGTATGGTGTTTAAGCACTGGTTACTTATTGTCAGAGCTTTGTTTCATGGTATAGTTTGACTTATACTGTCTCCCTGCCTTTGTTGAAGACAGATACAAGCATATTTCAGCTGAAAGCATAATCTGGTGGGAGGCTCAGTTACCTTACATTTGCAGTAGAAGTAAAGTAACAGGTGTATCTGAAACAATTATATTTGAATTCATTGGTTAGATGTGGCTTTATTTTTTGAAGGCTGATAATTTGCTTTAATTGCTAACCTCATCTGATCTCATAACATTTAACGTTATGCTCAACTTCTGAGAGACTTGGTTGGCTACAATCACCTGCATTAGAAGCTGAAGTTAAGTACAAACTTGCAGTTTTAAAAGTACTGTATTTCATTTTTTCTGTTACCTAATTGTGTGTTTCACTGAATATCGTGTGTTGTGGGTCTCTCTGCAGTTAGTTCCCCACCCACCCTCTCTGTTCTTGTTTTGGTGTTGGTGTTGGTGGCTCTGGAATTGCCCGTCCCTCCTGTAAGTCTGTATTTGGACTCCTCCTGTGTCCATCTCATTTGCCCACTTAACCGAGTACATTGAGATCATATTCTGAGTCTAGTGTTCACTCTACTTAATACGGAGAGAAGATTTGAGAAGGCCAACCCACTTAGGTTCTTCCTTCCTCTCTCCTTGCACTTTACTAACAAAAAAGAAAATTTGCACTTTATTCATCTGCTTTTACTGTATTTGTGTTTTCTCCTACTTTATTTTGCTGTTGCCTCTTCTTAAAAGTACTCGATTTTCTTTATTCGGCTGCATTTATTACTGATTGGTAGTAGCCTGATTAAATTGTAACTGTTATTCTAAGTCTTTTGGTTTAAGCACTTGGGCTTCATACCGGTTGTTTTACATTAAGAAGGTTTGCGGTCTGCACTGTTGTGGCAGGACAGATAGCTTACATCCTTCTAAGCTGGGAATTGCTGACTGACAGCTTAGTGTCTGCTATTCTAAAAGTGTTTTAGTTCTGGTTTAAGCACTTGGGCTTCAGGCCAGTTATTCTACATTAAGAAGGTTTGTGGTCAGCACTCTCGTGGGAGGAGAGGCTGGATTCTGCCCTTCTGAGCTGGGAATTTCTGGTCACAGGCTTATTGTGCCTGCTTATTTGAACTGTTTCTTTCTGAAATCGGTTTGCCTTGTTGGTGTAGCATAGACCAGATTCAGGCCTGCTGAATCTAGCTTTGTTTATATAACTTGAGCACTGATCCCACCCATCTTTTTTTGGAGAAGGTTCCCCTGCACCCTAATAGCAGGAGGGTGCAGTTAGAACTTGTCTGATTGAAGACTGCTGGAACAGGGCTCAGTTTTGAGGTTTTTTTCTTGTTAATTGGGTAACTTGTTTAAATCAGTTTGTTAATTTTCTATTGTTTATATATATATATATATATATATATATATATATATATATATATATTTTTTTTTTTTTTTTTGCATGTTATTCATCTGCATTTACTGTATTTGTGTGTCTTCCTACTTTATCACTAGGGGCATTGACTACATCTCTGATCTGAGATATATAACAATTAGTATCCTTTTCTGTGCATCTTCTTTATTTTCTGAAAAAAAAAAAATAATAAAATAAATAAATATACTTGTTTCCCACCTTTCTAAACTAGTATAGTCCAGTTTTCAGGTTAGTGCTGAATTCAGGGCTGTGTTACAAATCTTTGTGTTTGCCCATACCTTACTTGGATAGAAGGATGTTTCTGTGTTCACCTGTGAGAGAGGGGAGCTTTGAGCAGCCTATCTGTCCCTGGAGGAGTGGTTTCAGGCCAGAAATTAGTAGCTTATTGGCCATTTTTGGCTAATTTCTATCTCTTTCATTTCCCTGCTGTAAAATCCGCATTTGCTCGGTTTTGCACGCCGGGCAGTGCCGGTTAGCTAAGGTATAACTATTCCCGGCTCCACAAAGTCTGCTGTTCAATTTTTCCCTTGGAACTAGACAAACTTTCAACTTAAGCACTCAAGCCATTCATTTCTCAGCCTGGCACTTGCTCAAAACTCATAGCAAGCACTTATAAACCCTAGCACTAGACCCCCCCTATACTGTACAGAAGGACAAGGCTCTCTATTCGACCTTACCAGCCATTCAGTAAAACAGTTCACTGTACCTATCCAGGCATGTCCAAAGGGCAGTTTCAGGTGTACTCTCCAGTCCAACTGGTAAATCTGGGAATTTTGAGGCAATGTTACAACTGCCTCATGTACACAGACAACCCTCTCCTCCTACCACCAAACACTAATACATGCGGGAGATGCAATTATACAGCCAAACTGGAGGCTAAGCTCTCTCAACCCAAGACTGGATCAGACAGTCAAGAGGAGAAGGGAAATACTTGCATCACACCACCAGTCTCACAAAGACCCATTAAACCAGCACCAGCAAAAAACACACATAAATACACGAAAGCATACTCAGAGGCTCTAAATAAAAATTTGCAAAAGCAACAGAGACCTCCAAAGCAGACATCCAAGTGACCTCCACCCCCCCAACACAAACCATGAAACATACTTCACAAAACCAGTGTGCCACGCAATTACAGCCCTTAAGGCAAAATAACATACCCAACATACTAGTAGTAGGTGACTTTATAGTCAGGCACACTGACATCCCACTCACTAGGCTGAATAAGGAGAAGGTTACTGTTAGCTGCCTGTTGGGTGCCAGGATCTGCCACATAACACAAGCACTCAGGTCACTCCAGAACAAGTACAAATATGACTCTGTCATTGTCCATGTTGGTGTGAATGACCTGAGCCATACCTCCCTGGACTACATGAAAAGAGACATGGAAGAGCTCTCTGATCACGTAGCCCAGGTCGGTATGACCCTGACCCTGAGTAGCATCCTGCCCTCACCAAGAATGATACCATGGTATAAAGAAAAAAATGATCAATTTCAACAATTGGCTAAGTTTCTGGTGTCATTCAAAGAGGATCCAGTGTCTGTCCGCCTGGGATGACGTGCTCGACAAGCCACTCTGCTTCGCTAGAGATGGCTTGCACCTGTCACCCTTAGGCTTTCGAATACTGGCCAAGGCTCTTGCCACCCTCAAAGTGCCTTTTTTAGGCAAGGCTCAAAAGACAAACCCACCGCCATAAATAGCAGAAGTAACAAAAAACTGAGGGTAATGCTACTCAATGCCAGACGTCTAAACCTCAAAATGCATGCACTCGAGGCACTCCTTAGTATGGAGAAAATTGATATATGTGCAGTAACAGAAACCTGGTTTAAGGCTAAAGAGAGCACCCCAGCACTACCAGGCTACAACTCATACCATGCATTTCAGCCACAGAACCCAGACCGAAATACAAAAGACGGGGGCGTATCCATATTCATAAAGGATACCCACACCTCCAGGTTAGTGGCACAGCACAATGCTTCAGAGATCATCCACGTGCAGCTAGCAATGGGCAAAACTGCAATTCAAACTGTAGCTTGCTACAGATCACCCACCATGTCCCAGGACCCCCATTCCACATTTCTGGAAACACTGGAAAACATAAAGGTCCTACCAAACACCCTAATATTGGGTGATTTCAGTTACCCAAACATTAACTGGGAGAACTACTCAAGTACTAACTCCCTTGCCCAAAATTTCCTAGAATTTATAAACTCAAATGCCCTGGATCAACTGGTCAACACTCCCACCAGAGGTGACAACATATTGGGAAAACAACAGCCAAAATCCACAAGAAAGTAGTTTATTGTAAAACTCTCTGACATCTCGGCCAAAGCCTTCAAGGAGAATAAACCATGAAAAAACATAGGCAAATATATACTCAAACACAGATACCAATTATACAATTAACTCATGATAACTGACAATCAGTTAAGCAGCATTTTCCAATTAAAATCTTCATTTAAACCAAATGGAGACATTGTTTTAAACTTTAAAATGTACACAGCTTCTTTATATAATAAAAGTGACTTAACATTCTCATTCTGATATTCAGGAACACAAATTTGTTCTAAAACAGTACCTTGTAGGTACCTACTATTCCCATTATGAAATTGTAAAAAATGCATAGCTACAGGGCTTTCTTCCCTTCCATTATCAATGTCCCTGATGTGTTCCAAAAGCCTCACTTTGAATGCTCTCTTAGTTTCACCAATGTAGACTTTTTTACATGGACACTGTAATGCATATATAACACCCACTGAATTACAATGAAAAGAATGTTTAGTATTAAATCTAATATTATTAATGTATGAAAAGCACGGTACAATAAAATCACATGCCTTACATTTCCCACAAGGGTGGGTACCTTGCTTAACAACATTATGATGAATAACATCTAATGGTAAACTAAACTTACTTTTAACTAAAAAATCTTTTATGTTTTTACCTCTGCGATATGAAAATTTAAGTTCTAAATTTAACCATGTCTGAGCATTATTTAATGAACATAAATATTTCCAAAATTGTGTAACAATTCCAATAAACTCCATTGTAAAGCTGCCAAATGTTGTTACAAAATATATAGTCTCTCTTCCCTCCTGTGACCTATCATGCATATTAACATGATAATTAGGCATAGAACGAGACTGAATGCTAATTTGTTTTTTACCACCTTTTAAACGCTCATAACTACCCTCTAATATTTTTTGATTATATCCCCTATGAAAGAAATATTCTAACATTGTACCTAATTCTTTATTAAATATTTGAGGTTCATTACATAATCTGTAGATTCTCAGCATTTCCCCATATGGGAGGGCCTTTAATGTATGCGGGGGATGACCACTAGTTCCATGTACATACTGGAACCCCCCCCCCCAAACTTCCTATTTAAAGAAGTCACCAGATTTACACCATCTGAAATATCCAGTACCACATCCAAGAAAGGAACAATGGTACCAATTTTCAAACCATCAAATTGTAGCATAAACCTGTTGTTATTTAAATCCACAATAAATTGATGTACAGCAGAATGACTACCATCCACTAGGAATATTAAATCATCCACATATCTGAAATATTTAATGACATGTGTGTGGAAGAAACTATGTCTGTAAATAACTTCCAGTTCAAACAACCCCATAACAAGGTTAGCATACATGGGGGCAAAAGCAGCCCCCATGGCAGTCCCCTGTAATTGATGGTATATGGTGTTATTAAACTCAAAATAATTATGAACTAATGAAAAATAAATAAGTTCTACTATATACTCAGTAGCTGGAGAGTCCCCCAAGAAGAACCTAATAGCTTCTATACCAAACTGATGTCTAATGTTGGTATAAAGGCTCTTCACATCAATGGTGACCCACAACATATTCTGATTCCAGCTAATACTCTTTATTTTTTCTAAAAAATCAAAAACATCTGTAACATAAGAATACAATATGCAGTTTGTAGAATGGCAGGCTTTATTGGCATTAAGCAGTAAGAATAAAATTATTTTTAAACAATCGGATAAGGGCAACAAATTAGTTGTTATGGATTCTACTTATTATTTGAGTATGTGTATGGAACATCTTAATGACACTAGGACCTATGAAATAGTAGATATAAGTTTGTATGTGGCCTCAATGATGGAATACACAGAACTTTTTAATAAGGGTGTTAGATTAGGGTATTTTTCTCAAGCAGATGCTAAAAATAAATTTAAAGTAGATGGTTGTTCTATGGCCTTTTTCTACTGTCTGCCCAAAATACATAAAAATTTGAGAAAACCTCCGGGTAGACCAATAGTTTCTGGTTGTAATTATTTTTTGCATAATTTAGGAATTTTTTTACATAATTTTTTATTATCATATGTTATTAAGTTACCATCTTATGTTACAGATGTTTTCGTAAGCGGTCTTCTAATCCATTCTCCAGTGTGGGAGGAAAACTGCCTCTAGCAGTCAATACAGAAAGTAAGATACTGTTTGATGAACTAGAAAAGAAAATGTGGAAAGAGACTGCTACTCATTTCAATATTTGTGGCTTACAAAAGTATTTAGAAACTGAGACAACACCAAGGGGACTTAGAATTTTTAAAGACCCCACTACTCCATTTGATTTGTCTTCAGAGACTGATTGTGTTTTCCAGAAGAGATGGGTATGTGCAGTGCATAAATGTGTGACTGAATGGTTACACATACTGGTAGAGCGTGACCAGTTAAAGCAAAGGGACCTGTGTACTGAAATAAAAAAACTCTGTTCAGAATTAACAGCCAGTGTTTCTGTTTCCACTTTGGAAGAGTTTTTGAAGCAAACTAACAGCAAGTTGAAAGACTACTGGTTACGCTGATTGAGAGGAAGAAGGGAAAGCTACTACGAGATTTACAGGACTATGAAAATAATAAGGCTTTTCTCTCTAGAGCCAATCGTAGTAAGTCGCATAAGCAAGTTAGGTTTCATCAAGACACAGGAACACATCGACAGCATAATTCTTCAGTGTCGGAAGGTGGTTACATCCTTTGAAGAAGATAATGTGGATTCTGAATTCCCGCTACTCCCAGTAGCTCAACAAGCGGATAACTTTCGTAAAACCTTTCGTAGAGACTCTACCTTTTCATCCAAGAGCGTTCAAGGACAGAAGCCAGCGAACACAGTTCTTTATCCAGGGGGTGACCAATTTGGACAGGGGGGTTACAAGCGAGGTAAACGGTGACATTATTTTTAACAATACTAAAGAATATGTTATAAATTTATCGGGGTATTTGTTTAGTGATGTGGAAATGTCTGTGCTTAATAGGGGATTAAAGTTTATCCCCACTGTAGTATGAGACTACATGATATACAAAAAGATGTTTATGCATTTGGTAGAAAGCTGCATTTGAAATATTTTTTTAAACAGATGAGTGAGCATTTAGATCCTGTTTTGTGTGATGACAATAATAGCAGTTCATCGGATAGTTTTACTCCTGTGTTTCAGATGAAATAGTGAATGCTTATTGCAAGTTTGATACTAATAATGTTCCTTGTACCAATCGTTTTACCCCTAATAGTCTTAATACTGATGTTTGCAACTGTATTAATTTGATTAATTACTTTACAGAAGTTGCATATAAAATTTTATGCGGAACAAACAGAACATTGAATACAATATGCAGTTTGTAGAATGGCAGGCTTTATAGGCATTAAGCAGTAAGAATGAAATTATTTTTAAACAATCGGATAAGGGCAACAAATTAGTTGTTATGAATTCTACTTATTATTTGAGTATGTGTATGGAACATCTTAATGACACTAGGACCTATGAAATAGTAGATATAAGTTTGTATGTGGCCTCAATGATGGAATACACCAAACTTATTAATAAGGGTGTTAGATTAGGGTATTTTTCTCAAGCAGATGCTAAAAATAAATTTAAAGTAGATGGTTGTTCTATGGCCTTTTTCTACTGTCTGCCCAAAATACATAAAAATTTGAGAAAACCTCCGGGTAGACCAATAGTTTCTGGTTGTAATTATTTTTTGCATAATTTAGGAATTTTTACATAATTTTTATTATCATATGTTATTAAGTTACCATCTTATGTTACAGATGTTTTTGATTTTTTAGAAAAAATAAAGAGTATTAGCTGGAATCAGAATATGTTGTGGGTCACCATTGATGTGAAGAGCCTTTATACCAACATTAGACATCAGTTTGGTATAGAAACTATTAGGTTCTTCTTGGGGGACTCTCCAGCTACTGAGTATATAGTAGAACTTATTTATTTTTCATTAGTTCATAATTATTTTGAGTTTAATAACACCATATACCATAAATTATAGGGGACTGCCATGGGGGCTGCTTTTGCCCCCATGTATGCTAACCTTGTTATGGGGTTGTTTGAACTGGAAGTTATTTACAGACATAGTTTCTTCCACACACATGTCATTAAATATTTCAGATATGTGGATGATTTAATATTCCTAGTGGATGGTAGTCATTCTGCTGTACATCAATTTATTGTGGATTTAAATAACAACAGGTTTATGCTACAATTTGATGGTTTGAAAATTGGTACCATTGTTCCTTTCTTGGATGTGGTACTGGATATTTCAGATGGTGTAAATCTGGTGACTTCTTTAAATAGGAAGTTTGAGGGGGGGTTCCAGTATGTACATGGAACTAGTGGTCATCCCCCGCATACATTAAAGGCCCTCCCATATGGGGAAATACTGAGAATCTACAGATTATGTAAAGAACCTCAAATATTTAATAAAGAATTAGGTGCAATGTTAGAATCTTTCTTTCATAGGGGATATAGTCAAAAAATATTAGAGGATAGTTATGAGCGTTTAAAAGGTGGTAAAAAACAAATTATCATTCAGTCTCGTTCTATGCCTAATTATCATGTTAATATGCATGATAGGTCACAGGAGGGAAGAGAGACTATATATTTTGTAACAACATTTGGCAGCTTTACTATGGAGTTTATTGGAATTGTTACACAATTTTGGAACTATTTATGTTCATTAAGTAGTGCTCAGACATGGTTAAATTTAGAACTTAAATTTTCATATCGCAGAGGTAAAAACATAAAAGATTTTTTAGTTAAAAGTAAGTTTAGTTTACCATTAGATGTTATTCATAATAATGTTGTTAAGCAAGGTACCCACCCTTGTGGGAAATGTAAGGCATGTGATTTTATTGTACTGTGCTTTTCATACATTAATAATATTAGATTTAATACTAAACATTCTTTTCATTGTAATTCAGTGGGTGTTATATATGCATTACAGTGTCCATGTAAAAAAGTCTACATTGGTGAAACTAAGAGAGCATTCAAAGTGAGGCTTTTGGAACACATCAGGGACATTGATAATGGAAGGGAAGAAAGCCCTGTAGCTATGCATTTTTTACAATTTCATAATGGGAATAGTAGGTACCTACAAGGTACTGTTTTAGAACAAGTTTGTGTTCCTGAATATCAGAATGAGAATGTTAAGTCACTTTTATTATATAAAGAAGCTGTGTACATTTTAAAGTTTAAAACAATGTCTCCATTTGGTTTAAATGAAGATTTTAATTGGAAAATGCTGCTTAACTGATTGTCAATTATCATGAGTTAATTGTATAATTGGTATCTGTGTTTGAGTATATATTTGCCTATGTTTTTTCATGGTTTATTCTCCTTGAAGGCTTTGGCCGAGACGTCAGAGAGTTTTACAATAAACTACTTTCTTGTGGATTTTGGCTGTTGTTTTCCTGGCTTGTTTTCCTGGTTGTTACATCGATGTCTACTGATCCACAGCTCCACTTGCCTCGAGTGTTTCGAGATACAATGGATGGAAGTCAACTTTCACTGGATAATTTTTTGACTAATGCAACAGAGAGAGGTGAGCGTCAACTTCCTCACAGAAATGGGACTGATAATACCTTTGCAGCCTGGGAGAAATGGAAAGAAGACAGACGTAAGCGGTCTTCTAATGCATTCTCCAGTGTGGGAGGAAAACTGCCTCTAGCAGTCAATATAGAAAGTAAGATACTGTTTGATGAACTAGAAAAGAAAATGTGGAAAGAGACTGCTACTCATTTCAATATTTGTGGCTTACAAAAGTATTTAGAAACTGAGACAACACCAAGGGGACTTAGAATTTTTAAAGACCCCACTACTCCATTTGATTTGTCTTCAGAGACTGATTGTGTTTTCCAGAAGAGATGGGTATGTGCAGTGCATAAATGTGTGACTGAATGGTTACACATACTGGTAGAGCGTGACCAGTTAAAGCAAAGGGAACTGTGTACTGAAATAAAAAAACTCTGTTCAGAATTAACAGCCAGTGTTTCTGTTTCCACTTTGGAAGAGTTTTTGAAGCAAACTAACAACAAGTTGAAAGACTACGAAGTTACGCTGATTGAGAGGAAGAAGGGAAAGCTACTACGAGATTTACAGGACTATGAAAATAATAAGGCTTTTCTCTCTAGAGCCAATCGTAGTAAGTCGCATAAGCAAGTTAGGTTTCATCAAGACACAGGAACACATCGACAGCATAATTCTTCAGTGTCGGAAGGTGGTTACACATCCTTTGAAGAAGATAATGTGGATTCTGAATTCCCGCTACTCCCAGTAGCTCAACAAGCGGATAACTTTCGTCAAACCTTTCGTAGAGACTCTACCTTTTCATCCAAGAACGTTCAAGGACAGAAACGCCAGCGAAAACAGTTCTTTATCCAGGGGGTGACCAATTTGGACAGGGGGGTTACAAGCGAGGTAAACGGTGACATTATTTTTAACAATACTAAAGAATATGTTATAAATTTATCGGGGTATTTGTTTAGTGATGTGGAAATGTCTGTGCTTAATAGGGGATTAAAATTTATCCCCACTGTGGTAACGAGACTACATGATATACAAAAAGATGTTTATGCATTTGGTAGAAAGCTGCATTTGAAATATTTTTTTAAACAGATGAGTGAGCATTTAGATCCTGTTTTGTGTGATGACAATAATAGCAGTTCATCGGATAGTTTTACTCCTGTGTTTCAGATGAAATAGTGAATGCTTATTGCAAGTTTGATACTAATAATGTTCCTTGTACCAATCGTTTTACCCCTAATAGTCTTAATACTGATGTTTGCAACTGTATTAATTTGATTAATTACTTTACAGAAGTTGCATATAAGAATTTTATGCGGAACAAACAGAACATTGAATACAATATGCAGTTTGTAGAATGGCAGGCTTTATTGGCATTAAGCAGTAAGAATGAAATTATTTTTAAACAATCGGATAAGGGCAACAAATTAGTTGTTATGAATTCTACTTATTATTTGAGTATGTGTATGGAACATCTTAATGACACTAGGACCTATGAAATAGTAGATATAAGTTTGTATGTGGCCTCAATGATGGAATACACCAAACTTATTAATAAGGGTGTTAGATTAGGGTATTTTTCTCAAGCAGATGCTAAAAATAAATTTAAAGTAGATGGTTGTTCTATGGCCTTTTTCTACTGTCTGCCCAAAATACATAAAAATTTGAGAAAACCTCCGGGTAGACCAATAGTTTCTGGTTGTAATTATTTTTTGCATAATTTAGGAATTTTTTTACATAATTTTTTATTATCATATGTTATTAAGTTACCATCTTATGTTACAGATGTTTTTGATTTTTTAGAAAAAATAAAGAGTATTAGCTGGAATCAGAATATGTTGTGGGTCACCATTGATGTGAAGAGCCTTTATACCAACATTAGACATCAGTTTGGTATAGAAACTATTAGGTTCTTCTTGGGGGACTCTCCAGCTACTGAGTATATAGTAGAACTTATTTATTTTTCATTAGTTCATAATTATTTTGAGTTTAATAACACCATATACCATCAATTACAGGGGACTGCCATGGGGGCTGCTTTTGCCCCCATGTATGCTAACCTTGTTATGGGGTTGTTTGAACTGGAAGTTATTTACAGACATAGTTTCTTCCACACACATGTCATTAAATATTTCAGATATGTGGATGATTTAAATTCCTAGTGGATGGTAGTCATTCTGCTGTACATCAATTTATTGTGGATTTAAATAACAACAGGTTTATGCTACAATTTGATGGTTTGAAAATTGGTACCATTGTTCCTTTCTTGGATGTGGTACTGGATATTTCAGATGGTGTAAATCTGGTGACTTCTTTAAATAGGAAGTTTGAGGGGGGGGGTTCCAGTATGTACATGGAACTAGTGGTCATCCCCCGCATACATTAAAGGCCCTCCCATATGGGGAAATGCTGAGAATCTACAGATTATGTAATGAACCTCAAATATTTAATAAAGAATTTGGTGCAATGTTAGAATCTTTCTTTCATAGGGGATATAATCAAAAAATATTAGAGGATAGTTATGAGCGTTTAAAAGGTGGTAAAAAACAAATTAGCATTCAGTCTCATTCTATGCCTATTTATCATGTTAATATGCATGATAGGTCACAGGAGGGAAGAGAGACTATATATTTTGTAACAACATTTGGCAGCTTTACTATGGAGTTTATTGGAATTGTTACACAATTTTGGAACTATTTATGTTCATTAAGTAGTGCTCAGACATGGTTAAATTTAGAACTTAAATTTTCATATCGCAGAGGTAAAAACATAAAAGATTTTTTAGTTAAAAGTAAGTTTAGTTTACCATTAGATGTTATTCATCATAATGTTGTTAAGCAAGGTACCCACCCTTGTGGGAAATGTAAGGCATGTGATTTTATTGTACCGTGCTTTTCATACATTAATAATATTAGATTTAATACTAAACATTCTTTTCATTGTAATTCAGTGGGTGTTATATATGCATTACAGTGTCCATGTAAAAAAGTCTACATTGGTGAAACTAAGAGAGCATTCAAAGTGAGGCTTTTGGAACACATCAGGGACATTGATAATGGAAGGGAAGAAAGCCCTGTAGCTATGCATTTTTTACAATTTCATAATGGGAATAGTAGGTACCTACAAGGTACTGTTTTAGAACAAGTTTGTGTTCCTGAATATCAGAATGAGAATGTTAAGTCACTTTTATTATATAAAGAAGCTGTGTACATTTTAAAGTTTAAAACAATGTCTCCATTTGGTTTAAATGAAGATTTTAATTGGAAAATGCTGCTTAACTGATTGTCAATTATCATGAGTTAATTGTATAATTGGTATCTGTGTTTGAGTATATATTTGCCTATGTTTTTTCATGGTTTATTCTCCTTGAAGGCTTTGGCCGAGACGTCAGAGAGTTTTACAATAAACTACTTTCTTGTGGATTTTGGCTGTTGTTTTCCTGGCTTGTTTTCCTGGTTGTTACATCGGTGACAACATATTGGACCTGGTCATCACCAACATGGGCGACCGGTGTTCCACACCGGAGGTCAACCCCTCGCTGTTTAGATCTGACCATAAACAAATCACTTTGGATATCAACATACTGCCCCCACCCCCCGGACAAGGAAACCACTGTGAAAAACCTTTCAGAAGCAAACTTCACATTACTTAAGACCAAGGTGGAAAGTTTCAAAGCCCCCATGGTAAAGGATAATGCTGTCCAAGCTGCAAAATACTTTACTAATGCATTCTATGGGCACCTACAAGAATGCATGGATCGTGCTATCCCAAGCAAAACCAAGACTCACTCCTCCAAGAAAAGGAAACCAGTCTGGTGGACCCCTGCCATAAATAAGATATACAATAGAGGGAGGAAACTAGTACAGAAAAGAGTAAAATCCCAAGAAGGGAAGACATCCATGATCAGTATCAGCAAGAAACTACGATCCCTCATAAAATCATCCAAGGCGAGCTTCAAAAGAAAAATTGCCAAGGACTCCAAAGATAACCACAAGGCACTCTTTAGCTATGTCAAGAATCTAAGTGGCAATGCTCAGATCTGCTCGGAGTTAGTGCAGAATGGCACAAAATACACTGAACCGACTGACATCGCCAACATCCTGGCAGAACGGTTCAGTGCAAACTTCACCTCCCTCTCACCCCCAAAAGGGTCCATAACCATACCAGAAGAATGTAGTGCCCCTGAAATCACAGACACTCAGGTTAAAACAGCCCTCTCTAAAGCCAAAAATGCAGCATAAATGGGACCAGACGGTGTCCCAGGCTACGTCCTACATGAGCTTAAAGATGAACTAACCCCTCACCTAATAACACTGTTCAAACTCAGCCTCTCCACAGGCTATGTACCCATAGAGTGACGCACAGCAATGGTTATTCTGCTCCAGAAAGGTAGAGCCACAACAGACCCCGGGAACTATCACCCTATAAGCCTGACTAGCTTGGTCTGCAAGGCTATGGAGTGCATCATCATGGAACTCATTAACAGAGACATTGGGAACCTTCAAACACTGGACTCTATCCAGTTCGGCTTTGTTATGGGCAGATCATGCCTCCTAAACATGGTGGACTTCTTTGAGACAGTTACCAAGGCTATAGATGAGGGAAAGGTGGCACACACAGCCTACCTAGACCTCGCAAAGGCCTTCAACACCATTCCCTACTCTGGTATTATAGACAAGCTCACCAGCCTGAACATAAACCCCTTACATCACAAGATGGGTTGCCAACTGGCTCACGGACAGAACCCACATGGTGAGAATTATGGGAGTTAGGTCTGACTCTAAACCGGTTACAAGTGGCATTCCCCAGGCTCAGTCCTAGGACCACTCCTGTTTGGCATATACTTTTCAGAGGTACAGGCAAGCACAGGAGGACTATGGCTGACGAATTTCGCAGACAACTGCAAACTAGGGGCTATAATTGACTCTCCGGCTGACACAGACATCCTCCAAAGGGTCTCACTGAGATGGATAACTGGTGTCAAAATCATGGCCTCAAGCTAAATGCCAAAAAGTGCATGGTCATCCACTTTGGAAAAAACAAAGTACCCACGAACTACCACGTAGGTGAGAGTCCCCTAAATACGGAAACCGTAATAAGCGGTCTGGGGACCCAAGTAGATAGTAATCTCTCCTTTGATAATGACATTGCCAAAGTGGTTAGAAAATCCTTCATTGTACCCCTATCCTCATCACTCATCAGACCCATCATAGAGTACAATGCCCCATTTGGGATGTACCTTACAAGACACCTGCAACAGCTGGAAAGACCACAGAAGTACCTCACCAAGAGGATCACTGGCCTCAAACAGATGCCCTATGCAGCTCGACTGAAGAAACTCCAGCTGTACTTGGTTGCATACCACCTACTCGGCGGTGATCTCTGCCTGACATATAAGGCCATGTCCAACCCAGAATTGATGGACATGCTCCACCTAAAGAAAACCTTATCCCCTCGAGCCACACACTCTAGGGATCTAAACCTCACCACAACAATAAATAGGACGTGCTGGAGGGATAGATTCCTATCCCAGAGACTTCCCATGCTTTGGAACAAGATTCCAATCTACATTAGGCAGAGCTCCTCGCTAACACTCTTCAAGAGAAACCTTGACAAGTGAATGGGAAACAGAAAGGTTATTCCGGGGATCACTTCAGTGGCTGTGCTGGACAGAAGCACAGGGAACTAATCTAAGGGGGTGGCAAAAGCCAACACATTCTGGCTAGGCTTATAAATGCCTTCAGGCAGATAGCCTAGTACCCAACTATGAACCTAAGTGGGGCTCCAGATAAATACAAGCATATTTCAGCTGAAAGCATAATCAGGTGGGAGGCTCAGTTACCTTACATTTGCAGTAGAAGTAAAGTAACAGGTGTATCTGAAACAATTATATTTGAATTCATTGGTTAGATGTGGCTTTATTTTTTGAAGGTTAATAATTTGCTTTAATTGCTAACCTCATCTGAAGTGGGGCTCCAGAAAGCTGGTGCTATCTTTAAAAAGGCCTTTTCACACAGTACCAAAGAATGATTTGGCCTTATATTATTGCAAAAGCCTTCCTGGTTTCTGAGAGAGTGAAAGTGTCATGAATCCTGAGCCTATACATAGTGTGTATGTGTGTGTGTGTGGGGGGGGGGGGGGGGGGGGTAACTTTCATTAACATGTTAAGTAGGGTGGCTGTGGTTGTAAATGACAGCTGTTTGACCTGGTTACTGTTTAATTGGTGATGGTCATTACTTTTGGATGACTTAAAACTTAAGATTTTATTTTCAGTGGTTTGAGTAATGGCAGTTTCCTGGTCTGAAAGATGGGTAATACAGGCTGTGTATACTGCTGGGAGAAACACATTTATGGAAATGGCTCATCTGGCTTCTGTATTTAGTACATTTAAAACACTGTATGAACTTTTAAGATGTTCATTGTTCAGTATGCCAGTGAAATGAGATGTTTTGGTCAAGACTGATACTTAAAAGAAGTGCCTATATGGTCCTTTATAGATAATGTGTGTGCAGCTGAGATTCTTTTGGGGGGTACCAGACAGCCTGATTTTGGATTTCTGAGTACTGATTGTTTGTTTATTACTATACAGTCCCAAATCATGGCAAGTTCTTTTTGAAGAACTTTGTTTGATACCTGGTTGAATTTGCTGAGTCTGGTAAAAACATTACTATTGGCATACATAATGCAACCAATTAGATAGGTTCCATGGGAAATCATTTATAAAAATGTAGAATAGTCAGACAGTGAACAAACCAGGGGGAGCCCCATTGGTAATGATATCAGAGTCGGTACTTGTGTTCTGATATAAAACCATAAAAAATTCCATTTCGAAAGCAGTTACCAAACTGTTGTATTACTTCAGTAGAAAATTAAGAGGTTTTTCTGTGTATATACATGTAAAGCAACCAAATGTACCGAGTCATAATGCTTGTAAGATTTAAAACAGAAATAAAGAGTAATAAACTTTTAACGCTCAAAGCTAACATTATGCATATCAGCACCTGTACGCATTAAGAACATCAACATCTTAACTTCGTAAAGCGTTCAGTATGTTAGTATTTTGGGAATAATATGAAGAAGTGATTGCAATAAAAAAAAAGGAAAACATCTTCTAACTCTGTCTATGCTTGAGGTTTTTTTAACTGATTAGAGTAGATTTTAAATAAAAGTCAGAGAGAACTCTACACTATTAAACGCTACATGGTACACTAGTTGTAATAGTGTATCAATTGTACCCAATGTATACATAATATAGTATGATGTCATTTATTTAGATATAACAATATACTATAGCTGGAATAATTTTCCTTTTCTAGAAGTTGGCAGGAATCCTTATTTTTCTAGCACTGAAGCCAAAATAGTGAGAAAAATGAATTTAAAACTACCATCTCAGTAATTCTTACCACAGGTGGTGTACCAGCAGGAAACTGACTTGGTTTAAAAAAATTTAGCCTATGTAAGTCTATTCAGTTATTTTAAAGAATTCCTTCAGGGCAGGCCAGTTGAGATTTATGTCTCATTTAGAGTTGAAACTCATTTTTATAGTGATGTGCTGGTCATGACAGAGTTTGTTGTAAGTTGGACAGAAGCATTATGGATTTTTGTGCTGTTTGCTTAGGTCCTACATTAAGAAGTGTTATTTGCAAAACTAATTGCAGTGACATGGAATTTGATAAATTAATTCTATAACTGCTGGTCCTGACCACTTTATCATCCAGTTGCCTTGAAATATAAATATTGATCTAAGGACTTCATTCCCTAAATTTCAAAACAGTGTTTAGCTTTATACCATACCTTTTTATGCTATATTAACTGTAAATAAAGGCAGCTATTTCTCCAATCTCAGAAACCAGGTGTGCTTTTTAACGTACTGAGTTCTGAGTAGCCACAGTTGTTCATGTTAATTAGCAGCTGCTTACAGCGACATAAGACATTCTAGAACTGAACGTGCTGGGTGACTGGTGAGTGGAAAGAACCCGCACCTGCAAAGGTGTTTTATGGGCATAGCTTTAGTCAGTAACCGTGCATGCATGAAGCTGACATTATTTGGTGGTGCATCATGCTTGTGCAACAGAAGCAGCACCAAATAGCTTTGCAGTCACCACTGGCTGCTGCTTATGCTGTAAACCTTGAGTAGAAGAAGGAAAAGCTTAACTGATATAGATGAGGAATGCAATGCATGATACTTGTATCTTGTTAGGCTCACAGCTTTATTGGGTAAATGTACTTCTGTAGTTTGCAGTTAAGTTCAAGATAATAATAATGCATTTGCTGCATTATTTGAAAGAAAGCTGTCTCCAGACAACACTATCACCATCATTTGAGTGTGGAACAGGTCTTAACGAACACTTTGCACAGAGGTGCACGTCGACTCACTTTTAATTTTTTGGTAGTTACTGTGTGGTGTTCTGTGGTAGTTACTGTGTGGTGTTCTGTTGTATGGAAGTGAAATATTATCCTAATGCATGAGTACTTGGAAAAAAACATTCTTATAGCAAATGCCAGTCTATGCCAGCAAGTTTCAAAATGTTATTTTTTTCTGTTACAGATACTAGCTATGTACCTGGTGAAGAATTCAATTTATTCAGTGTCCTTCTCTTTGGGATTGCAGAATTTAGATTTTAGCTATAATCAGCAGCAACGGAGTATATATATATATATATATATATATATATATATATATATATATATGCATAAGTTGGTCTCTCTGTCTATATGTGTGGTTGTACATATGCACTTGTAGGCATGTCTATCTGTGTTTTTGTGTGTGTGTGTGTGTGTGTGTGTGTGTGTGTGTGTGTGTGTGTGTGTGTGTGTGTGTGTGTGTGAGTGAGTGTGTGGCTTCTATTTGTGTTTAAAAGTGGCATGGCTGACTTATTAGCTACTGGCGATAACAAGGCATTATACTGCGCTAGTGTTGATTATTTTCAGGATGACATTTTTTTTTGCTACAAGTTGCTTAACTCCCTAGCATATTACACATGATCAGCACACAGAAAGTGGATGATTCATTTGTGTATAATGATCCATACAACATCTAATCTTAAGTTATCTTGATAGATGTCCCAAAAGACTATTTGTAGTTATAAAAAATCTTAGCCTCTGGAAAAATGCTTTCCTAGTGGAAAAAAAAAAACAAACATAGAAAACTTTAAAAAATATTACCCCGATTAAAAGGAGATTTTTAAGTTTGCATGACCTAAACATGGGCTGGTTCTACCCATTAATAAGGCCCCCTGGAAAAAGGCAGGGGATATTAATCTTACACAGTAATTTCTTATCAGTCTAAAGTGATGTGAGCACTGAATGCATAATTGGTTTCAGTCCATGGACATTACTAGCATGGCTTTGTTGATAGCCAGTACTGCGGCTGTTGATATATAGTGATAATATGACAGCTGTGTCTGTAAGGGAAGTTATCAGTGGTTAGGTCTGTGTAGCATGTGACTTCTTCAGAAGAGTTCATTAAGGGTTCTTGCTGAATGCACATGACATCCAATGCCGATTTGTGTTTTTCATCTTGACTACGTGACATCAGAATTAAATGTAAAGCTGGCACCACAGCTTCTATTTTCATGCTGCACCACTTTTGGAGTGCTGATGCTGTTTCCAACAGCCTATGAACTTTTATAAGGATTCCTCATTTGTTTTATATCCATATGAGAAAACAGGCCAATCTCATAGGTTCATAGGTTGGTACTGGGCTATCTGCCCGATGGCATATATTAGCCCAGCCACGTTGTGCAGTATTTACCGCCCCTTTAGTAGTTCCCTAGACCCTTGTACTAGCAGCTAGTACCCTTGGCCCCTATCTAGTAGTGCTGTTGGTGTGATCCCCGGTGTGAACTTTCTGTTACCCATCCACTCACCAAGGTTCCTCTTGAAGAGTGATAGTGAGGGGTTCTGTCTTATGTAGATCGGGACCTTGTTCCATAGCAAGGGAAGTCTCTGCGAAGGGAATCTATCCATCCAGCATGTTCTATTCATTGTTGTGTTGAGGTTTACATCCCTAGAGCATGTAGCTCGAGTAGATTTGGTTTTGCTAAGATGGAGCATGTTCAACAATTCTGGGTTGGACATGGTTCTGTACGTTAGACAGAGATTGCCTCTGAGAAAGCGGTATGCAACAGAGAACAGTCTTAGCTTTTTCAATCATGCTGCATAGGGCAACTGTTTGAGGCCAGTAATCCTCTTGGTTAGGTACCTCTGCGGTCTCTCCAGCTGCTGGAGATGTTTAGCCAGGTACATTCCACTTGGTGAATTGTACTCAATAATGGGTCTGATGAGGGAAGAGTAGAGGGGCACCATTACATCCTTAGATCTTGATGCGAACCCTTTCGTGATCATATGGGTCACATAGAAGGATTTTTCTAACCACTTTGGCAACATGGTTATCAAAGGAAAGCTGAGTATCTACTTGGGTCCCTAGATCCCTTATTTCTTCTTCAGATTTCAGGGGATTACCTCCTATGTTGTAGTTTGCGGGTACTCTGTTTTTTCCAAAGGGGATTACTACGCATTTTTTTGCATTTAGCTTGAGACCATGGCTTTGACACCATGCATCAGTCTCATTTAGGCCCTTCTGGAGGATCTCCATGTCAGCTGGAGACTCTATTATAGCACCCAGTTTGCAGTCGTCCGCAAACCTAGTCAGCCACAGCCCTTCTGTGCTTGCCTGTACTTCTGAGAAGTATATGCCAAACAGGAGGGGCCCCAGGACAGAGCCTTGAGGCACACCACTCGTTACTGGTCTGGATTCGGACATAGATCCCACTACTCTTACTTTATGGGATCTGTCTGAGAGTCAGTTTGCGATCCATCTTGTGACGTAAGGGTTTATGCCCAGGCTGGTGAGCTTATCAATAATACCCGAATAGTGAATGGTGTCAAATGCTTTAGCAAGGTCAAGGTAAGCCATGTGTACCTCCTTTCCCTTATCTATAGCCTGAGTAACTGTCTCAAAGAAATCCACCAGGTTCAGGAGGCATGATCTGCCCTTGACGAAGCCAAACTGTGTGGGGTCCAGTGACTGGAGGTTCCCAATCTCTGCATTTATGAGTTCCATAATGATTCACTCCATAGCCTTACAGATCAGACTGGTCAGGCTTATTGGTCGGTAGTTCCCAGGGTCAGTTGTGGCCCCACCCTTGTGTAGCGGGACCACCGTTGCCGTGCGCCATTCTATGGGCACATATCCCGTGGAGAGGCTGAGACTGAACAGGGTATTAAGATGCGGGTTTCCTTTTCACATAAAATTTAATGATTCCAGTTCTTTTTGTCACATTGCACAATTCTAATGTTAAAATGACTAATATCTAATTATTTCAGTCACATATTTCACTCTTGGAAATTACAGTTAATTTTTTTTTTGATTTTCACTCCTATTCTTCCAGAACCATCCACCCCTTGAACTGTATTTCTTAAAGTTTTGGCTAGATATATATATGCTACAATCACCAACATTCCTGAAGCTGCATGTAAATTTGTCAGTGAAACTGAAAGCTCTGGATTTAGAAATTAAACCTGTAACTCAAACAAGAAACAAAGAAATGCCAAAAGCAAACCCAAAGATATAATGTTCCTTCATATCGCACCCAAAAAAGTAGTTAGAGTATTCAACATATTTAATGTTAAAGATGTGATGAAGTGCAAGTTATCTATCTTGAGAAACAAATTTCAGGCTCATTGCATGTCAAAGAAGACAATGGCATGTGTAAGACATTTATTTCTCATTAGAAAGCAAAGGAGGTGGTCAGGAGTCAATAGGTGCTTATGTGACTGAAATGAAATACAGAGTGAAAGAGTGTGGTCCTGGTGACATAAAGATAATTCACTGGAACGATTAAAGAGCCTGATTCTAAAACACTTGCTCTTGGTGTTAGTGAATTACAGTGGTGTAAGCATGCCTTATAGCAAGACTTACATTCAAAGACTCATCTCAAAATTTTGATTGAGGAACTGGAACTGAAGAGAATAAAAGTGGTGAGTGAACACGAGAGTAAAAGAAATACTGATACAGATAAAATAAATACAAATAAAAACAATGATAAGTATAAAGTGTTATATAAGAAGATGCCTTTCAATATGAACTCTGGGAACGTATGATGCAGAAGCTCAACCAGCACCCTTTGCTGGTCCTACAAACTAATGCCCCATCCCCTCAGCTCTTCAACTGAAGAACATAAAAAAAGGACTACTGCAAAACTTGCAGGAAGCTTCCATGCTTCCTGCAGATACTACCTAAATCACAGTTTAGAGCACACATGGAGAGCTACAGCACTCAGCACTCAGGTTTGACTGCATTTGCAATACTGTCTTTTAAAAGTCAGTATTGCAGTAAAGTGATCAGCATGATGAATGAATATTCTCATCCCCTAACACTTTACACCCAGGGCAGTTGCTTCTTTTGCCTAACCCTAGTTATGCTACTGATATGATACAACTTCTCAACTATCTAATGGATAACCAGCTCCAGCTTCTGTTTTCAGCCCAATATGGCTTCCATCCTCATTACCGTACAACTACTGCTTTGCCGAATCTTGTTAATATTGTCAACAGCCACAAAAATGCCTGAGGCCTAGTCTCCACCATCTTCCTTGACTTATCAAAAGCTTTTGATACTGTATCCCACCAGAAACTCTTGCGTAACTCTCATCCTTAGGCTCAACAACTCTTCACATCTATAATTCCATAGCTTCCTCTCAAACAGAGAATAAACAGTGAAATGGAAAAATGATTTCTCCACCATCTTGCCTGTAACTATTGGTGTCCCACAAGGATCTATAATAGGCTCCATATTTTTCAATTCATTCATCAATGACCTCTACAAAGTTTAAAAAAATGCTACCCTAGTCCAATATGCTGATATCCTGACCATAATATGCTCTACCAAATCTCTCTCTCTCTCTCTCTGAACTCCAAGACCTTACTCAACAATCTTTCTTATTGATTGAAACATGGGTAAATAATTCACAACTACTACTGAACACCCAGAAAACATAATTACTGCTCTCTATCACAAAACAAATCATGTTCAAAACAACAGTATTCACTTTTGTCTCTGCCAGCAATGCTATGATAGAACAAGTAGATCACACACAATTTCTGGATGTAATCATAGATGACCAGTTGAAATTTGACCACCAGTATCACAAGTGGTTAAAAAAAATCATCAAAAACTAGATACATCTCCACAGAGTAAAAACCTTCCTCACTGACATAGCACAAAGTCTTAAAACCTCTACTTTCTTTCTGGCATCCCTTCATTATGTGCCCCAATCTTCACTAAACCTGAAGTCTCACAACTGTCCAAACCTGAGCAATAGTCTAATAAAATAGCCAAATTTACAGTAAAGTACGATAATAGAAAACACCACTGCCTAGCCATCAGAGAATTAAATTGGTTAGAACTTCTACACCACCTAGCTCTCTCTTGGCTAACTACAATACACAGACTTCTGTGTAAGCCAGAAAATTGCCCAGCGTTTAACAACTTAATAAATTATTCCCCGATAGAATTTTATGCTCTAAAGAAAGATCACTAATTGCTATAACCAAATTATCTAATACTGCAGATAACTCTCTATATTCAAATTGTGTAGCTAAATTATGGAACCACATCCCACTACCACTGAAATCCATGCTGAATGCAAACTCACTTAAAACACACCTAAAACGTTAGCTATCATATCAATAGATCTGCTCCTGTATATCTCCAGGATAAATGCTACTGTTATATTCAGCTTGCCATATCATCAAATGATTTGTTTTCATTCAGAATCCTATACTTATACCCTACTACCTGTATTCACCAATACCGAATAGCTGTCATCTCCTAGTCATATATACAGTTTTGAGACAGTGCTCACCCACACCTCTGTACTTCTAATATAACCTTTATGATAGCCATATATATGTAATTGTCAGTCTGCTTTATACACCACCTCTTAACTACAATATTAAAATTTTCTGCCCTGCTTGTTTCTTCTCTCACCTGTATTTCTTGTAATTCCTAAGCAGTAATCACGATTTATTATCTGTTTGACAAACCCACCAATATACCCCTTCAAATGCGAGGTATGATGAATGCAGTGTAGACACCGCAAATGATGGAGGCAACACCATCACACTTAAACTTAGTAATAGGGCAGAATGGAGAGTAGAATATATTGTCTTAAACTACATTTTAAGCCACTGAATCACATATGCACACAATTTCTCCTGGGCTTAACTTGAACTTAGTTTGACTGGGAATACAAGTGTAGAAAATATGGTTTGGTGCTCCAGGTAGTATCCTAAGCATGTAGAAAAAGTTAAATATACAGGATCGTAATACTTGCTGGACAGCATGATTACAATATTCATGCCATGCAGTAAAAGAATGATATTCAGATCAGTACAGTGAGCAACTTGAATACAGCCAGATCTTCTTCAAATCTGACAATTCATGGCATCAAAGATGAGGAAGACGCTGAGAAATCTCTAGCTATTCTTGAACTTCTGTTCCTGTTCCCTGTTGATTTGCCTCATACAGTCGATCTTCCTTGACTTACTTCAGAATGTTGCCACCAGCACATATGACCATATTTGTGCATGCTGATATTGTAGACACTTTATTTCTTTAGTGCCTCAACCTTCCAATTAGTGTCAACTTTCAGTTATAATTTGACATCAAGTTAACTCTTAAAATTACAGAACTATAAAAACCCTCTCCACTCTGTTTGCAGCAGTCACAGCTTTGGGTTCTGCAGTCTAGTTCCCAGCTGTGGTGCCGTCTTTATGAAATTTGTATGTTCTTATGTTTGTCCATTTTTGTGAGTACTACCAGTTTCCTTTCACATCTCAAAGACAAGTTGTTCAGTGAATTTGTGGTCCTCTATATTGCTTGTGGGCATGTTTACAGTCTGCAAGTGAGAGTGTTTGTGCATTCCATGATGAGTGGGTTTTCTGAACTGGAGTGGCTCTCAGCCTTGCACACATTGTTTGCTTGTGATAGGCTCTGGTTTCCCATGACCATGAGTAGAATAAAGTGAGTATCAGATAATGGATGAATGAAGTCTACAATTAAACAGAATGTGACCTTTTGCTAAAAATGTCATTTCTGGATAATCACTTTACATTTTTTCTACATGTTAAATACATTGGTATGTATTTGGCTAGTCAATTTGCATGGGGACTCATGCTTATTATAGCTAATCAAAATTTTGCGAGACTGATAATTCTATATAGAAATAGATTACTTGTTGCAGAAAGCTGCAAAAAGCCTCTAGATGTTTCAGTAAAGATGCAGTGAAGCTATAAAATATGTAGCTTTTTGCAGTAAAAATGCAGCAGATTCACACACACACAAACATAAACATTCACACACTGACACAGTGAACTTGCACTCACACAGACACACACGTTCATCCGCTAACCTCACACTCATAAACACATACACATTTTCTTCAGATGATCGCACACACATACACACACATTTTTGAAGGGGGCAAGCTTCCTTGTACCACCACACTCCTGCAACTTAATATATATATATATATATATATATATATATATATATATATATATATATATATATGTATGTGTGTGTGTGTGTGTGTGTGTGTGTAAGCAAATGAACCCTGGCTCTTCCACCCTTTTCTCTTAGCTTAAGCAAGTTTTTACTGGCAGGTCATTAAACCAGCTCAGATCAAACCTACACAGGTAGTTTTTCCTACTTTAGATATGTATATATATATATATATATATATATGTGTGTGTGTGTGTGTGTGTGTGTGTATATATATATATATATATATATATATATATATATATATATATATATATATATATATATATTTATAAAAGTGACTGTAGCATATGCCATATGGTAGCAGTTGAGATGAAAGATAATGACCAGACATTCGCTTTTTAGTGCAGAACGTAAGTTTCATGAGCTCCAGTTTAAAAGAAAACTCCACAAAGAAGACTCCTTTTCCAGATCTTTATTGAAGTTAATTATGATGAGGAGTGCTTTCACCAATTATAGACTTCCTGAACTGCTTCAGTGCATGTCAAAGATCACGGTTACATGTCACTTGAAGCCAAAAAGACAGCATCATCTGCAAATAACAAAGATAGAACCTTAAACTGGATAATTTTTCTCATTGGCTATGTCTTGATATCCTGCCCATGAAAATTTTGAACAGAAAGTGTGGTACATGCTTTTGGTACAGTCCAGTGCTCAATATTAGTTCAGTAAGCATTTTGACTGAACATGCCTCCATATTTGAATGAGACATGACCTTTAAGCAAATTTAGCAAAAACTCTGACTGATTTGAAAATGTTCCTGAGAAAATTAAAGTTTTATGTTTTGTTGACTGATGTAGAGTTGACAGAAGGGGGGACAGGGTAAATTTAAGAGACCAAGTTTGTTTAATCCCACTTGCACCACACCATTATGTTATTTGAAAAATTCTGTGAACAGGATATTAGGAATCTAATGAAAGGCAATAAAACTGAACAGTTAATTAACATCATTAGAAATTAAATCAAATTGTTAGAAGAAATAGCAGCCAATGATAAATTGAGGTGTATGAAAACAAGTAAAGGGGGAAAGTTAGTTATTATGGAAACCACTGACTGCAATTGCAGAATGGAGACTATGTTATTTTCTGAAAAATATGAAGAGGTAACTAGAAACCAATTAAAAATTACTTATTCCAAGATTGACAAATTTATGATTAATTGATGCAAGGACAAATAACAGGAACCAAATATAATTTTCTTAAGAATGAGTTGCCTCATATTCTTTCTATTTTCTGAATACCAAAAAATACACAGAGATATTTGCACCCTATCATCAATGCTAGAGGCTCAAAAAACATGGTATAGCTAAGTTTATTGACATACAGTTAAAGGATATTTGAGGAAGGAAGCTTACATTTATAAGGATTCATGGGACTTTCTTAGAAAAGTACAAAAGGATACTTTGATGGAAAAACTTGTTTTGGTTATGACTGACGTAAAGGACCTGTATTTGGTTATATCCCATGGATGTGGCATAGATTGGTTTAGACAGTATCTGAGCCAGAAAAATATGCTTAGTAACAATACTATTGGGGTGTTAACCCTTCTGGAGATTGTTCTAGATAACTTTATATGGTTTGAGGGGTCCATCTTTAAATAAATAAAACTGGGGTAACAATTGGGGCCACGTGTGCCCCCATTTTTGCCAATATTGTAATAGATTATTGGGAACATCATTTGTATTTAAATCCAATTTTGAAAAGATTTGGATTCTATATGGTCATTTTAGATAACATAGTTATTTTTTTAGGGATAGTGACTCTAGGTTGGAAAAATTTTTCAACTATATCAACAATTCCACCAACTTCCTTACTTTTACATTGAGTAAACCTCTGATTCATTTTGTTATTTGGACATGGAATTGAAACGTTTATCATATCAACAAATGCTTTTCCACTAATCTATTCAGGAAACCTACCTATTCAAACTTGTTCCTAGATTTCAATAGTAGCCACCCCCCCCATATCAAAAGAAAGCTCTTGTAAAATGTCATTTGGTGAGGTTAGCCAGAGTGGTTTCTGACTTAGAAAGGTTTGTACAAGAAGATGAAAAACTAAGGTTTATGCTAACTAACTGAATTTGTAGAAGACATTTTCAGGGAAGTATATAAAAAAAGTGAATGGATATTATAGGCCCCTTTAAGGCTCTGGTGATGAAGGTGTAATTATTACTTACAACAAAAAACAAGAGATTTGACAAAGGTTTTATTGTTACTTACAATGTTGATACAAAACCTATTAGAGATATAATAAGAAAAAATTGGAAAGTTCTGGACATTGGTGGGATGGATATGGAAAATTTTGAATTAGAGCCAATAGTTATTTATAGATGGGATCATAATATTAAGAACTATTTGGAAACAAGTAAAGAACCTTCAAATACTACCCAGTCAAAGAAGGGAATGTTAAAATGTGGTAGGTGCTCTCAATGTCCCACTATTATTGAGGAGAATGTTCTTTCATTTAGAGGGTATGGTAAAATAAGATGCCTGAGGAGGTGCAATTGTGACACCAGGAGAGTTGCTTACATTGCGATATGTGGGAGATGTGCCTCCTTTTATATTTGTAAAACCAAGAGAGCACTGAAAGATAGAATTTATGAGCACTTAAGAGACATTAAAAAACAAGATTCCAGAAATGCCCTATGGAAACACATCCCCAAAAATGAGAGGCATGAATTTTGATTTTTTTATCATCAAAAGTACTTGACCAAAGGGACGTCCTTGGAAGAACAGACTTGAATGTAAAGAACCTGAGTAGCAACTTAAGACCAATGCCAAGGGTCCAAATGGACTAAATGAGTCCATTTCTATTTCTTATTGCCTTAGAATGAAGGCTCTAAATTATTAAATTATTAAAATGCTGGTAATTAAAATTATTAAAATGCCTTGGAGAGGCATAATAGCTCTTTAATCTTGCATGTTATTTATTAATGTATTGTTTCATTGTTTATATTTCTTAAATAAGTGAGAGTATATAGTTCAATATGTTTTCAAACTGTTGGTGCCTGCTGTTATTATTGGCATCACTAGGTTTATTCTTGTTTTTTTATTAATTTATACATGTTACAGAACAGTAGTGGCTCTTTTAGTAGTATACTAGGAATTGATTGGATTGATGGGGTGGTCTCTTATTTAATGTATTTAAACCCAATTAAATGGGATGTGATATTACTCTGAAGAAGTCCCGTGATATTTGATGGACAAAAGCGCTAAGTGGATTAATAAACATTTTTTTTTCTTTTACTGAGGCTTCTAAGACTGTGTTTCCTGGCACATGTGTTTTTCTTGGCTATTCAGACGTGTGACTTCTCCATTGATTGTGATCCTGGTTGTTTTCAGGGTGGTATTTAAGGGAAATTTGGCCAGAGCATCAGGGAACTTCCCATTCTCTTTTTGATAGGTGTTGTGGGATCTTTTACTTCCACCTGAGCTGCCACAACGTCATGTACATGAGTCCTCGGTTTAACATTTCATCTGTAGGATAACACACTCAGGAGTGCAGCACCCCCCTTTTGCTGCATTTCAGACATCAGGTGAGACTGTGACTTAAACATTCTATTATCTTGATGAAGCAAATATGATGCTACACAGTTGCCAGTGCATTCTGTAACTGAGATGCCTGTGAGAAGATCATATGATGTTTTACCATCACTGTTACACCATTTCACCAATAAAATGTTGTGATGGCTAGCAAGGGTGGCTGTTTTCTGAAAGTATACAGTCAAAGCAAAGATCAACTCTCCTGTGAGTTAGCTTCACACAGTGGGTTATTGCTTGTAAGCTAAATGAATGTTTGCTTGGCATAAGAATTTTGTGGGACTAACCTCAGATGTCGGTGTACGTGAGCCTAGATCCCAACCATTTTGCAATGAGCAATTTTTTTCTGTTGGAAGCAAATTTTTATACTGTAATAAATCATTGTACTAAGAAAAAGTGTAGCATATTTATTTTACTTACTTATTTTATTTAACATTTGTTAACCAGGAAAGTCTGACTTGGAACGAAGCCAATTTTTAGCAGAGGCCTGGGGAGAAATGCTCCAGACACATCTTTGTAATGTGAGAACAAACTGGAACACCTGGAGGAAATGCACATAAATGCATGGAGGACATGCAGACTCTGCACAGAAGGCACTCCAGCTGAGAATTGAACTGGAGAACCTCTTGCTGTGAGGCAAAATTGCTACCACTGCACCACTGCGCTGTTCATGCTTACTTATCCCATGGGTACCCTCGAAAGGTTTTTGAGTACAGAATGATAGCATGGAGCATTTATTCTTGCACTTAATTGCCTCATATCACTTGCCTCATGTCACTGCATGTCAGGCATGGGGGAAAGAAAAGGGTAGGGCATACAACAACAAAAAATCCCTGTAGCTGTAAGTGTGGCACTGAAATGGGGTTTCCAAGTCTACTGTCAGACAGTGGGAAAAGTACTAGGTTAGGTGGGGGTTCAGGAGTGACATCCAGCAGCAAGGTCGAGGAGAGGCATCAGTGACAGTAGATGAACTGCTGCTTAGAGGCCAAAAAAAAGAGCATAGCTGTTGCTGTTCCTAAACATTGCATTTAGTAATTACCCCCCCCCCAATATGTTCATAACTAATTTGTGATGCATAAATTGTGACTACGATTGACCAGTATTTATTTCTGCTAGAACTGGAGTGATAACTATAGCATGTGTTAAATGTCTTTGTAAATGAATAGATGCACGTGTAGTGCAAGCTTTCCCTATACTAGAGCTTATGCTGGGTTTCTTGTATTAACTTCCTGTTTCAAAAGTTCATTAAAATGTATTTCCCGGCATGCCTACTACAGTTTATTGTCTTTGCTGCTAGCTGCTAATTATCTCTGATGTGTGGACACAGCCATTGAAATCAACCACTTTGGTTTGTACTGCAGTGGATTATTCTTATTGACTTAGCCTTAAACGTGTTAATATCTTCACCACCCAAACTAGCTTCTAGAATATTCCATCCATTCTTATTACCTTCTAATCCATCTACTCATTACACTGCACACTCTTACTTTCTGCAGTTTCCCCCTCTGCTGTAACAACAGGTTAGCAATTGCAAAACTTTATTTCATTAACTTGCCATCCCCACTAACACATCTTTAAGGGAAGACCAATCTCTTTGTCTCCTTTTTCCTTCTCCTGGCTCACCTGAGCATGAAAGATCTTGCTACTCTGATAACCTGCCCTAGTCTCAAGCATATAGGATCTGCCACATAATATAAGGCAGCTGCACTGAGCTGAGGTTGTAAATACATGCTTATCTCTAAATGTTAACTATTTATCCATACTAAAATGATGTGATATTAATTATACTAAATTATCTTGGCGTTAGTATATATAAATCGCACTGCTACGGATGTTCCTTAAAAATGAGGAATTGAAAGCACAACTACTAATGCCTAAAACTTTCTCAGATGATAAAATGATATTTTGTCATGATAAATGTACAAAAGCAACATTTAAAGCAGGAAAGTTGCAGTACCAAGAAAATATCAGTCTGAGATAGGAATGTGATCTAAAGGAACTCGAGCAAGAAGCAGTGTATAAATATTTGAGAATTGATGAATAATCAGCAATAAAACATGAACAAATGTGAATAGAACTCAGTAAGGAATACTTCAGGAGACTAAAACTAATATTAAAAGCAGCCTTGGCATCTAGGAATAAAGTACAAGCTATAAACTGATATGCTCTTCTTATTGTAACTTACAGTTTTGGTATAATTTATTGGCCCCAAAGGTTATTGGATCAGATGGAGAGAAAAACAAGAAAAATGTTTCAAACTTATCAAATGATATATAAAAATCAACATATACCAAATTTATATATTCCATGCTTTGAAAGAGCATAGGTCTCCTCTAAATTGACTACATAAACTGGTCTGCAGTCTTGGGACTGCAAACATATCAGCTGACCCCTCATGAGATACACAGTGAACATTTAAAACGTAAGAAGAGGAAGTCCAAGATAACCTGCTTAGTTTTGTGGAAGCATTCTGGTGGCAAGTGGGAATGGAAATCAAACCAGAAATAGACAAAAATAAGACAGCAACTGAATGTGCTAAAAAACAAAAGAAAGAATACAAGGAGGAAGATCAGATGAGAAGGAAAGAAATTTGGAAAAGCTTTAACTATAATAGCAAGTATTGACTTCTCCAGAAACAGTCTTCTGTTGGTCAGAATTTAACCCAGAAATGATTGAGGTGAGGTGAATTGAAACCAGAGGATGAAAGGTTAATAATGACAGCCTAAAAGAGTAGACTATGTACACGTTAGTTTACAAAGTACATCGAACATGTGGGACAAACAGATAAATGTAGGTTCTGCAAAAAAGATTGGAAACAGTCTCACACTTTGTTGCTGGGTGTGATATACTCATGGTTGAGGGTCTTTACACTGAAAGGCGCAATAATGTGGCAAGACTGTTGCATTGGGCATTGTGGAAACAGTACGATATAGAAGTATTGGAAAAATGAACCACAAAGTGTTGCAGAGAATGTTGATGTGTACATCACATGGGATCACCCATTAACAACAGTTAAAAAGATAGATGCTAGAAAAACAGATATACTAGTCCATAAAGAAAGACAGAAGTAGCATTGATCATTGAAATTGCTACACCTAGTGATTACAGTGTCTCACATACAGAAAAACACAAAGTCATAAAATGTCAGGATTTACAGGCAGAATTGAGAGCAACGTGGAATAAAGAAAAGATACTCAGACAGTTTCAACAGTAGTAGGAGCATTGGGTCTAGTAAAAAAGACTCTACAGTCGTATTTAGATAGGTTACCCATACATGTAACGCCATTTGAGTGTCAGAAGGAGTCAGTTCTGGGCATGTTGCACGGGCTATAAAGAGTACTTTTAGCTAACATTTCAGACAGAAACAATATTAATTTCATGTACTTTAATTATATTTTGACTTAGGAATGGGGCCCATTTCCACCATGGCATTAGAAATCCAAAGGATTTGGAGAAATTAAACATAACTGTGCACCCAGCTCACTATATATACTCCATGTTTACAAAAAGATGCTACTTCTATACAGGATAGCCTGCAGAGTAATTTGGCATTTTAGCAGTAATGCATAACTACTTCTGGGTATCACTGAATTTACTCATGGTTGGCGTAATTTTATCTCAAAGGCGAAGCCTCTGTGATTAAAATAAAACCAACCATGGTGAATCCTGTGATACCACCCCCTTCCCATTCAGTGAATCATTGCTATTTTACAGTGTCATTGTTTAAGAAAGAAATTGCTTAACTTTCTTGAGCAATTTCATTGCAGGATGACACTTTTGTCTTCTTCCATCTCCTGTGCTCGACACTGAAGTACTGCACATGCATATGACGATTGTGGCCACATGCTTACAGAATACATCAGTGAAGAGAGAGAGAGAGTTGATGGAGAAGACAGGAATTTCTCCATAGCAGCATACTTCTCATCTTCTTCGCCCAATAATTCCAGACAAAGCCAAAAGTAATAGGGGGAGGAACAGAATCACAGATGGTTTTTAAATATTAGTATAATTCTCTTAAAAATTAATAGAACGATACATTTTGCATCAATATGCATTTTCTCAGTAATAGAATGTATGAAATATAAGTGTCTGCCAGTACTGACTGTCTGTAACCCTCAGTGATTTTCCAGAAATCAAGTTTTAAAAGGGGCAGAGCAAAATATGAAGAAAATCAATGATGTTCTGCCAAATTTTGGACGCATGGCAGGTATGCTTAGCGAAAGTATAATCGGTCTGGATGCTCAAAAATACTTCAGGGGCCAGACTTCTTTTCTGTTGAGGAATGCTCAAGTTGCAACATTTTTGAGTAATAATGACCCTTTAGTGTATAAGTGGTGATGCACAATGATCTGGACTTGCTCCATATATACAAAGTAACCCACTACTTTAGTTAAGGAAGAGTCACAGCTGTGATGCTTCAACATTTTACAACTTCATTTGTCTACATCTACTATCTTTAACTATCTGCAAGTCTACAGAGTCTTTAAATTAAATGTGATTGCAATTATTGCTATTACATGTTCTATGAAGATGTAAGGTATGTTATATAAATCCATAGTTAAGTAACTAGGTGTATGTGTAGTTACCTAACGCAGGTAGTTACATAATTGTCATATCCTCCTTTTATGTTGTAACTTGCTTCAATGTATATGCCTGTGACCTACATCATGGCTGAAAATGATTCTTGGAACAATCTACCAACCAGATTAATAAATAAATAAATACATTCCCAGTTCCATTTAACAACTACATCATGGAGTTCTTGTGTCCATGAAGTCTGTGAAAGTCTTTGAAAAAATGCTACCAAGTTTACATGACTATCGTAATATACAAGTATCTCTGCTATAGATTTCCATTTTGGATTTCAAATGTATCAGTGCTATTATTATTATTAACCGTACATGCTCTTTGATTCAGTCACATATTTCCCTGGTTGTGACAAGCTAATGGTGGACACAGAATTAATTGTCCTGAAGATGCCTCTCCCTACTGAATTTCCCAGAAGTGTATTGTCTTGTTTTGATTTCCACATCTCAAGGCATGCAGACTGATCAGATCAAAATATTTCTAGGAATCCATCCATCCTCTCCAGCTAATTTTAGTTTGCTTCAAACCATGACAGCACATTTGCAATAGCTTAAATTAATAAATGTTTTTTCAGGTTTTATCCTTTGTTATATGGAAGCAGCTGTGGAGGAACAAACTTCTCTGGATCAAAGAAGCATAAACATAAAGATAGCCCCATTCATTTCTTGCTGAACAGAAAATGAATAAAGCAATAGCAGTGCAAGTCTGTTCATCTGAATTTTAATTAAAGAAGTGTCACTGGTACAAGATTTCCCCTCCAGAATACAAGAATACTGTAAACCCACATTTAATAAAATGACTTTCATAATAATCAAGACCCCAGACCTGTAAATATATAATGTGAAGTTGTTATATCTCAACGTTCATTCTTTACTGATGGGTTTGGAGCCGAGTCGGTCAATTGCAAAGCTCGAGGTCTTCAAACAGCTCGAGGCCAAGTCCCCATCCCATGATGCACCTGGAGTTACCTCAGATCTAGTTTGGCGTTGCAATAGATCGGAGGTTCTGCTTTAGTTCGGGCCAGTAAACTGTTTTTTCTACCTTTTTGTCTAATATTTACATATTTAGATAGTTTAAATAGCTTAGAATATTTCTTAAAGCTCTTACAGCTTTATAGTGTGTGTTACTGTATTTTAGTTCCTTCCCTTAGTGTGTTTAAAAAATTTCTAGTTGGCCTCTTATTTTAGGAATAGTTTAAACTCTTTGCTAGTTATAGTCAGTGACCTATTGTCACTATTTTTTTGCTAGAAACTTATTTAGTGTGTAGTGTTTCTGTGTAGTGTGTTTAGCCTTCAGTTTTTTTAGGAAAGGCTTAAATTTATAATTACTGTTAGAGTTTTGTTACTAACAGTAATTTTGTCTGACTGAATATTTCTTAGGATATTTAGACAGTGTATTATCTTAGCAGCTAGCTTCTCTTTTTTTATAGCCTGCTCTTATTGGGTTTTTAAAAAGGCTTTTCCTGTCACATTTATATTTACATTTGCATGTGTGTGTGTGTGTGTGTGTGTGTGTGTGTGTGTGTGTGTGTGTGTGTGTGTGTGTGTGTGTGTTTGTGTGACTTAGTCTGATTTTATTAAGGCTTTTGGTAGCAAATTACTGCTGTAATTGTTTTGTGTGACATTCTTCACCAAGATTTCCAATGGCTGACCAAGACAAGCACCCCAAGTCTGGTTTTAAGAAGTGCCCAAAGTGTGGCCAAAAGATGTCTGTAACAGACAGCCACGTAAATTGTGTATACTGTCTAGGCGCCCTGCATTTGCAAGACAGCTGTGCTATTTGTCATTCCTTCTCCTCAATGGTCCTGCAGGAATGGAAGAGAAAACTTATCAACAGAGGGTTGTTGAAACCTTCGTTTCAAGAAGCTTTGAGTGACAAAGATGGATCCAGCAAGCCCTCAAATTCTTTTAAGACTTCAGACTCTAAGAAATCTAAAAAATCTTCAACTTCAGCTCCATTGCCATTGGAATCGACAGTCTTTTCCTTTCAGAGCTGGTCTCCAGTCTTGGAACCGGTGTCCAAAGCTCCTAAGAGTCCATTACTTCAGTCAGTACCATCTTCGGTGCGCTCCTCTCAGTCCTCTATCAGCCTGTCAGATCTGGATGTGGATCGTGTCATGCAGAATCTGTTATTGGCACCAGCCTTGGCAAAAATGTTATCGGCTTCAACCCAAATGGGTTCGGAGCTGAAGACCCTTGCACCAGCTCAAACTATTCCTCCTCCAAGCCAAGCTGGTCCTTCAGAGCCGAAGGAGTCACACCTGATGATAGTTTCGGCTTGGATGAGCTCAGCTCTTACCTCTGGTTTGGAGCCCACTGTCCCGGTGCCAGGGGTGTTGACAATTTCTTCAGATCCATCAGTTCCCTCACATCGGAGCAGAGGTGCTTTCGATGCCATGAGGAGAGTCATGTCTCCAGAAACATCCTCGACCTCAGGTCTGCCCTCCTCCTCCCCTAAAGCACCTGTGTCTGCTTCTGCCTCACACATCCTGACCAATTGTAGAGACACAGAGCCTCAGGAAGCCCCATTGGTTGGTCCCTGCTGTTCTGAGATCTCACCAGAAGCTCCCACTGATGAGGTTCCCAGGAAGAGATTGTGTAAGAGGAAACATCTAGACTCCCCTCAGGAGTCTCTAACATCAGATACTGACTTAGATGAGTCAGAAGGGTCCCCACAGTCCCCCTCTGAGGATATCTCATTCACTGAGCTACTTGAAATCCTTAGGCAGAGGGGTGACTGGCAATCCAAAAGTCCTACTGAGGATGAGTCAGGTCTCTTGAAGGCTTCCGGGTCTCAGCCCTCCACCTCTTGGGTGTCTCCGCCCTTCGATGAGCAGATGCAGCTGGTGTCATGAAGGGCATGGGAGTCCAAGGATACTATGGAGCCGGACCCTAGGAGGCCTAATAAATTAATTTCTGCCCCTTTGACAAATCATTTTTAACAAAAGGTGTTCCAGTTGATGCCATGGTGGTAGCGGCAGCCGCCAAAAAGGAAATTTCTGAAACTTCCTTGTCTATTCATCCTCCTAACAGAGACTCTAGGGTTATGGATAGATATGGTAAGCGCATGTTTAGTTCAGCGACCTTTGCTCTTCGTTCGCTCAACTATTTAACCCATTTTACCAGGTTACAAAGAGATCTCCTTAAGGAGCGAGGAGATACTCTTCAGGGTACAGTAGTTGCAGGAGCTTCCAACAAAGTTGCTGCCCAGCTTGCTACCCTCAATTATATAGTCAACTCATCCATGCGCCTCATCTCTTATGCAGCTGATGGCATGAGTAGGGCGGCGGGTACAAGAGTTGCTCTTAGGAGACACTCCTGGATGCACTTGTGTTCCTTCACTGAGCCCTTCAAGTCATCCTTTGTGAACACTGCCTTTGATGGCTCATCCCTTTTTGGGCCTAAAGTGAAGGAAACCTTAACCAGGTGTGAACATGATGGAAAGACTCTGTCTGCCATCGGGGTCCATTTTTTTCACCCCTACCCGACCCTACCCTAAAGGTCAAAGGGGCGGAAAAATGTGGTTCCAAAAAGACCAAGGAGCCTTTCAGGACACATGTGGTGACCCCCCCCTCCAGAGGCAGAGGAGAGGGCAATAATGGAAGACACCGCCTCGCGGCAGAGGGGGTGCGCAACACCAGGGTGACAGAGATCACTTCTCTGGGAAGCCCTACCAGCACTCCTGAAAGAAAGCCCGACTGTCCTGCTCTGGAGGCAGTCGGGGGTCACATATTTGTATCCAGATGCCTGGCTCAAAATAACAAAAGACAGCTAGATACAAAGTATCATTTCGATACTTCATCCCATTTACCACACCCCCTCCACTCATAAGAAAAATCCCAGATGGTCCACCCAATTACAGGGAACAGGCAGCAATAGAGGTACAAATGTTGCTAACAAAAAGAGTCATCCAACCAGTCCCAGCAGACCAGACAGGATCCCGAACTTACTCAAGATTCTTTTTGGTTCCAAAGAAGATGGGAGACAGGAGACCCATATTGGACCTCAGCAGACTGAACAAATATGTAAAGAAAGAGAAGTTCCGGATGGTCACACTTCAGTCTATGCTCCCCTTCTTAAAGAAGGACAATTGGATGTGCTCCATAGATCTCAAGGATGCATACTACTACATAAAAATGGCCTGGCCATCCAGGGATCATCTGCACTTCCGGCTGTGAGCCAATCACTGCCAGTTTCGAGCCCTGCCCTTTGGTCTCACTACAGCCCCCAGAGTGTTCACCAAATGCATGGCAGTGGTCACTGCTCAATTGAGACGTCTAGGATTCCAGGTGTTTCCGTACCTAAACAGTTGGCTCCTTTCTGCCACCACTAGGCATCAACTCATTCAAGCCAGGGAGTCCACTCTGTCACTCTGCAATCAACAGGGCATTACAATCAACTCAGAAAAATCTGCCTTGTTGCCATTGCAGCATATCGTTTTTATCGGGGCAGAGTTGGACACCACCACCACCACACTAAGGCTTCCACCGGTCAGAGTCTTTCTTCTTCATCAGCATGTCAGCATTCTGATATCAAAAGACAGAGTACCAGCATCAGAAGTTCTGAATTATTATTAGGCATGATGGCAGCATCAATTCTAGCCATACCATTAGCTGGTATGCACATGTGGATACTACAATGGCTGTTGTTCACTCTATGGTCTTATCAAGAGCTTCCCATGTCTCACACTATAATGATCACAAATTCCTGCAAAAAGGACCTTCAGAGGTGGTTGACCTCACTTCATGTCATGATAGGACACCCATTTGTGCTACCCCCTCCACCGGCCACAGTGACCATGGACGCTTCCCTGATGGGGGGGGGCATCTTCAGGGAAAGACAGCCCAAGGCACATGGACCGATCAAGATACACATCCGCATATCAATGCCCTGAAGATGAGAGCAGTACTTTTGTCATTGCAGTACTTCCAGAGCTCTCTTCTGCTGGGTATGATTGCGATTCAGACAGACAACATGTCAGTGGTCTGGTATTTGAACAAACAAGGAGGAACCAGGTCTTACCCCCTTTGTCACAAGGCTCTCAGAGTTTGGCAGTGGGCTGTTTCCATCCAGTGCTTTCTGTTGGCAATGCACATCCCAGGGAAATCCAACATGATAGCAGACAAGCTAAGTAGGGCAATCTTGTTGACCCATGAGTGGTCATTCAAGAAAGAAATATCGGACAGGATATTCTGCAGGTGGGGCCAGCCTTGCTGCGACCTTTTTGCCAGTCACATGAACACGAAATGCAAAAGTTACTTTCCCTGATTCCCTCTCTGGGAGAAGCCCCAAGGGACGCACTCGTACATGATTGGCCTCCGGGTCTCCTCTATGCATTTCCATCAATCCCTTTAATACCCAAGGTTCTACAGAAAGCAAAAACCCTGGGAAGGACCATCATTCTAATTGCCCCTCATTGGCCTCATTAGATTTGGTTCCCCTTCCTTCGATTTCATCTTTTGGAGGACCCTTGGATTCTGCACCCAGTTCCAGACCTTCTGACACACTCATCGGGGGAACTTCATCCCTCTCTGCAGTCCATGAAGCTGACAGCTTGGTTGCTGTAATTTCCATCATAGCCAGGTTCCATAACCTCTCCAACAAGGCAAAACAGATCCTTTTATCTTCTCATAAATCTTCTACTAGGAAGCTATATCTTAGCAAATAGAAAATATTTTCTATATGGGCCTCTAAAAATAATATTGATCCTTACCAAGCCCCTATGGCCTCCATTTTAGAGTTCTTGACTATGATTTTTAACAAAAGAGCTGCAGCAGCAACAGTTCATGTTCATTTGGCTGCTATTTCTAATTTTCATCTTAGATTTGAAGGATTGAATATCATGTCTCACAAGTTATCCAAAGCCTTTCTCAAAAGGACTTTTTATATTAGACCACCTGTGAAATCTCCCTGTTCTCCATGGAATCTAAATTTTATGCTTTCCCAGCTAATTCTTCCACCATTTGAACCAGCTTCCTCTTGTGACCTCATATTTTTGTCGTGGAAGATCATCTTTCTGGTAGCTATTACTTCTGCCCGCAGAGTGTCAGAGCTTCAGGCTTTATCCATCAAGCCTCCCTATTTGATATTTCATGCTGACAGAATGTCACTTAGAACAAACCCTTCATTCTTGCCCAAAGTTTGCACTGAAACCAATCTCAACCAAATTATTGATTTGACAGTTTTCTTCCCCAACCATTCAAACAATTTAGAGTATATGCTGCACAAACTTGACGTTCACAGACAGCTCAGATTGTATTTGGATAGAACAAAAGATTTCAGAAAATCAGACCAGCTTTTTGTTTCATTTTTGGACTCCAGAAAGGGTAGACCAGTGACTAAAGAAACTCTGTCTAAATGGTTATCTGATTGTATCACCTTTGCCTATTCAGCTGCCAATATGCCTTTGCAGCATAAGATTAAAGCTCACTCAACCAGAGCAGTTTCTGCATCATCTGCCTTTTCTGCTAGACTTCTCATTGAAAAGATTTGTGCAGCAGCCACTTGGTCAAAACCTCATACCTTTATCACTCATTACAAAGTTGACAAGGCCTCCAGGGACAGGGCCTCCTTTGGATCCACTGTCCTGAGAAGTATACTTCCGCGAGCCACCCGAGGTTGATGGTGCTTGGGACGCTACCCATCAGTAAAGAATGAACGGAGAGATAGAACAACTTCACATAAAGAAGTTATGTACTTGCCACAACATTCCATGTGAGTTGTTTATCTCACCTTCATTCTTATGTCCCTCCCTCCAACCCCTTCCTGGCTGTTAGATGACCGAGATGCTGGATCCAGCCTGGTTACTTAATCCTTCTATACCTTCTCTTGGGAGTGATGGAATGACATATGGTATTATTTTACCCAGCAAACAAGATCTGAGGTAACTTCAGGTGCATCATGGGATAGGGACTTGGCCTCGAGCTATTTGAAGACCTCGAGCTTTGCAATTGGCCGACTCAGAGCCAAGGGATCGTCTTCAAACCCATCAGTAAAGAATAAAGGTGAGATGAACAACTCACATGGAACATTATGGTAAGTACATAGCTACTTTTTATTTCCACAACTGATCCCAAATACTATAGCAATAAAATTTTCTAAAGTCATATTTCTGAACAGACTGTACAGTTCAGCAGTTGCAGAATGCTTTACTGCACAAGTTTGGAGTTCTGAGTGTCTTCCCTGCTGCATGTAGGCAGTTCCATCCTATGAGAATGCACTGTAGTAAATCTGGCAGTAAGGCAGACAGAAAATATATCATAAATAGCGAAGAAAAAGAAGATAAAAGGTAGTCTTGCAGTCTTATGTTCAAGACATGTGTTTGTTATGTAATTTTCTAAGCTTTCATGTAGGAAAACCTTTATGATCTGCTATAGTTTAAGTTAAAAGAAAACAGACCTTTGTAGCAAAGCTGGGGGTTGCCAGTTGTCTTTTCAAAGCAATGCAAATACACATATTAGCTTTTTATGCAGACTACTTGAAATGTATGCCCCTGGAAATCTTTATGTTTTTTCTCATCAGCGCCTTTACTCCATCTTTATACAGTTACGGATTAGACTGATAAAAAAACAATATTTTTGATATGTGGCTTGGTGTTCAGTATTTGTTTGAAAGAAATATTTTAAAAGACTTAGCTTCTTATTATCAAAAAATGGGAATGTTCTGTATTAAAGACTATTGTCTATTGTTTTTGAAACACGGGTAGTTGGATTCTCAAATAGTTGTGTACTAGAGGCCACTGGGTTGCAAAATAAACAGAATCCAACAACTCTAGCCTATGTGCAGCTGTGCATGCATTAAACAGTACATCAGCCAACACGCTCTGCATAAAGCCCAGCATAAGGGACCAGGTGATAAGAAGAGTCCTAGCAAACAGGATTCATGCAATACCTGATACCCAGTGTGGTTAAATAAAAAGAATAGCAGAAAGTATAGAAAAGGGGCGATTACATATGACAGCACACTGCATTAGTGTTTAACACCTAGGTCCAGATAAGCCAGGGTGTCCAGCAATGACCTGGATAGCAAAGTGCTATGGGAAGGTACACTAAAAAACATAGAATATGAATGGGTGGCAGTAGACACAGTGACACATGGACCAAGATACCATCATGTGTAAATAAGAATGCCTACTTCACTGTACATAATGCTCTCAACCTCCTGTCACCATCTGCATCTGCACCTGCTGTCATAATGTCCTTCCTTCTATGTTATGAACAACATAAACACAGAGACAAGATTTCACCATCTAGCTAGGCACATGCATAACATACATCAGCTGGTAAAAACTCAACCATAATGCAGCTTCAAGCTAACCCAGCTAATCCAATGTTAAGTAATAGCTCTGTACTTTTGAATGGCAGCAAGGATGTGAAGTTTGGAGTAGAATAAGGTGTAACACATGCACAAAAACATATGGCTTTGTAGTTAACCATATCCATGGCAGTGTTTTTGCTTTTCACAGTGCATGTAATTGTAGTAGAGGAAGGTCCTCCTGTCTTGCCTACATAGTGAGCAACCGCAGTCACCTTACACTGGGTATAGATTCAGAGAGATATGTAATGCATATGCAAGGTGCTCTATAATGCATGCTTCACATAGCATAAATAATGTATGCTTAGAGGTCGGGCAACATACACAGTGCTGAACATTTTCAGGTGTTCATCAACATGTCACACGCTCATGGATCATGTGTGTGTGTGTGTGTGTGTGTGTGTGTGTGTGTGTGTGTGTGTGTGTGTGTGTGTGTGTGTGTGTGTGTTTGATGCTGGCACACTGCTGATGTTGAAAATGAGGGAACAACCATGGATGGAGTGAGTCTTATACATGGATATTGGCAACCTGGAAACTCAAACCTTAGATGAGAGAGAGTGCCATGTAATACCCCCCTGTGGTATGATAGTGAGGGAGTGTAGCAAGTACATGCCACTAAGGCAGAACCTCCATGCATGTCCTGAATGAGAGCATAGGGCAAGGAATAATGAAAGTGAACACATCTTTGCCTATTCCAGAGGTGTAGCATCCTAACCAGGCACAACCATAATGCATGAGTATACAACCATTAGCACCAACACAGGAAACACAAGACAAAATAGTTATGCCTGAAATAACCTAGACAGAGCTGTATAGTATACTACTGGTCCATGGGACACTAAGGGAGGGATGAGGCACCCAAGCTGCACACACACACACACACACACACACACACACACACACACACACACACACACACACACACACACACACACATACACACACACACACACACACACACACACACACACACATACACACACTCACAAACATTCACATAAAACACAACCGGCAACACAAGGTCTATGGAGAGATGATACATCCAACTCAGAAGTGTTGTGATATTGTACAGATGTGCACACCAAAACAGGGTCTATGCAAGGGTGGTCCTCCCACATCATAAGCATTGTACACATTATACACACCAGTGATGGGGTCAAGAGAAAGATTATGCATTAGAATCATAGGCAATGTGATGTAGGAGTGTAGCATGCACAGAAGGTACAGTAAAGGTGGGGTCTGTGGTAGAGTGGTATATCTGAGTCAGAAACAGAACACTATAGGACATAAGCATATGTAACAGGCACACCCATGACAGGATGTAGGAAAGGACAGCTCAGCTGAGTATGCCACACACAAATATGCATAAAATGCATGTGCACAAAGAACAGTCATAGTTCTGTGCATACAACACAACCTGAGTCCTCGCAGTATACCATCTGAAGTCACTGCTTGTGTATCAGAAATTCCATCCACTTGTCTGCTGTAGCCCCTGATGCTGTAAAAGTTAGGATATGTGGTCGGTGCAGCACTTTCACTGAACCTATACTGACAGGTTGCATGTAATATATGGCACTACTCAACCTCCATGAGCCACTGCAGCTGCTTCTCCTTCTTCCATGAAATGTTGAACCACTTCTGCCTGAATTGTCTTTGCTCCTGGAGACACTAGTATTGGCTGTGAGCCCTCTACTAGGAGCCAACCATATCCATCCTGGCTCGTCCTTTCTCTGTGGGATCCATGCCAGATAAAGGATTGAGGTGTTGCAAGACACATCTCTCTTTTACATCATGATGGGTTCTGAGGACACCTACTTATTTGCCTATCTCACCTTATATCCTTTGCATGTTTGGCATATTTTTGTTGGTATGGGATTACACGTAAAAATTATACAGATGTGGCTGTGATTTTTGTGGATGGGAATATTCATTGTAACATGGCAGTTGCATGAGTATGTATATTGCACAACAAAATATATTCTACCACAGTACAAACCACAATGAGAATACATTTACTTTATGACTAAGTGGATAAGGGAGGACACAGATTCAACAGTAAACCACCATGGCATATAAATGGATGCCACTGTAACGGGGCTCATGATTCACATTCAGCTGTCTGCAGCTGTTTCGAGTCATGCTTATCCATTGTAGAGCACCTTGCATATTGATAGTACATTTCTCTAAGGTATGTCTAAGAGTGCGGCACAGGGACTCAGTTGGATATGTTAGAGTTCATAGAGCTGTATACTCTACATATCTTGTTACATATGTATGAATACACAGTTTATATCTTATTGCAGGTGTGTGCTCCATAACAGTAACAATAACAAATTGCGCATGTGAGGTGCATATGTGATTGACAGCATTCACCACAGAATTTATTGTGAACAATTTTGAGCACTTATATCAGTAAGTGGCATATATGCGTAGAGCAGAGTATAAATGACTTCTGTGCATACATTTAGTGGCTTACATCATTGTGTGCATATGTTTTTTATGCGTTAGGACTGCAAAAGAAATGTAGTGTCAACTTCACTGGGGAGGATATATTATAGGTGCTGCTTAGTTTTGATTACACATATATTATATTCCTCATGGACAGGGGCAGAAAGGAGCAGTGATTGTAGGTGGGTTTCAGTTGAGTTGTTGGCAGGGTTTATGATATGAAACTGTGAGCTAAATATAAGACCTAAGATATCATCCTGCAGAAGTGTGGGTGGGTTGGTTTATCTGGGACAATCAACTTGACATGCAGTGTGCATTGGGGTAATTCATAAAACTCATTTTCTTGATCCAGGATAGAAATCAGGGAGAGCTGTTGAGAAGTCACAAGGGTGGATATACATTAAAGTGGGCTATACCTCTCAACCTGTTGGTGCAAGAAATATGGACAAAGACAAAAATAATGGGGGAACAAAGGCCCTAAAACAGGGACAGGTTTTAATTGTTGTGCTTATAAATGTATAAAGTTGCTAGAATAACAGGTTTTGCATTAGCTTGTATTTTCTAAAGGATATTAAGACTGAAATTTAATGTCTAACGTTATTTAGTGACTTAAATCCTCAATTAGAAAATCACAAATCTAATGATGAACAGCCCAAAAAATATGAGGTAAAATCTACACAGTATGGACATGGTGGGTCTTAAAAGTCTGAAGAAAAGTGAGTGCCAATTTTCCTGAATTCATGCTGGAGCTGAAGGACAGCACTGGGCAAAAATCCATAAATACAAGGGTACATGTACTCTGAATTATTCAGCATAACGTTCTACAAGGAAACAGCTCCAGTACTTATTATTAATGCCCACCCCTCCAAGCATGTCTAAATGTCAGTTCCCTGTGCTTTTGCCTATTAACCTGGTGAACTTGGACATCCTGAGGCAATGTAGCAACTGTCTCATGTACACCAACAACTCTCTCCTCTTACCTCCCAATACTCAGACTTGCGAGAGATGCACTTATATATCCAAATTGGAAGCCACGCACTCTCCAGCCAAGACTGGAATAGCTGGTCAAGAGTAGAAGATCAACACTTGCACCACACTACATGGAACACATAGCCCTCCAGAACACACACCAGCACTGCCTTCACATAAAAACACAAACCACACACCCACCTTCATTAAGGCTGTCAATAAAAATCTACCCTAACAGCAGAGACCTCCAAGGCAGAAACGCACTCGACTGCCACAACATAACACTAATCACGAGACACATAATTATCCTAAACAGTGTGCCATTCAACCAAAGCCCCTAAAGAAAAACAGCATGCCCAACACTCTAGACATAGGTGACTCAACAGTGAGGCACACTGATGTCCCACTCACTAGGTTGAATAAGGGGAAAGTAACGGTCAACTGCCTGTCAGGTGCTAGGATCTGCCACATAATGCACGCACTCAGGTCCCTCAACAACAGGTACAAATATGTCTCTGTCATTGTACATGTGGGTGTGAGTGACCTGAGACATACCTCCCTGGACTACATGAAAAGAGACATGGAAGAGCTCTCAGATTATATAGCCCAGGCAGGTATGAACCTAGCCCCGAGGAGCATCCTACCATCATCTAGAATGATAACACAGTACAAGCAGAAAATGATTGAGTCCAACAATTGGTTAAGTTTCTGGTGTCATTCTAAGGGGATCCAGTATCTGTCTGCCTGGGATGACATGATTGACAGACCTCGATGCTTTGCCAGAGATGGCCTGCATCTGTCACCCCTGAGCTTCCGGATACTAGCCAAGGCTCTTGCCACCCCTATATTGCCTTTTTTAGGTGGCGTTCCAAAGACCAAATTACCACCATAACAGCTACAAACAAATTAAAAACAAAGACTGGTGCCTTACCTAGAGCTTGCGAAACACCCTCATCAGCCATTAATATATTCCAGTTATCAGTAATAACTTGTTTAACTTGAGTTACGTAAGGGCTGTATTCTAATATACAAGCGCGATTAAATTGTACCTCCCCATTATCTGTACTGTACCTGTGCCTAAAATAGGTTTATACTTGTTACCCTATTCCTTAGTAACATAACTAGTAACATCATCAACTAATGCTTTATCCACGTTGACTAAATAGACCCCCTATAAAATTAATTTCATGCACCATATCATCATATTGTGAAGTCATTCTGGCATGAGGTTGTATTTACAGAACATTTTTATTGTACAGCATTATATTTATTCTACAGCTGTTTAGTACATAGTATATAGGAAGTGTAC
>NC_056746.1:924211680-924219180 GCF_019279795.1 Protopterus annectens | reverse complement strand
GAAAAAGGGGATCTTAAAGGTTTAACTGAACTTAACGTAACTAAATGGATTGCTGACTTGAGGGCAGATAAAGCACCAAGACGTAATGAAGTGTTACCTATGAAACCTATTCTGAGAAGGCGTCAGATTAGATGATGACACTGATTGGGCACGCTTCCCTTTTTGCCTTTGTGATTAACAGAAGTGAAGTCTGCATAGGAAATTATGTCAATGATTATGTAACTTCCATAGGAAATGATGGTAGTGATGATGCACATTGAATTTTATTGGATGATTTAAGTATTTAACTGAGCATTAGATTTGTAAATGCAGATCTGAAGAAGGCGAAAAGCTGAAAGTGCTCATCTCTTGTTTTTAGTGCTTTGGGATTTTAATAAATAGGTTTTGCCATGGTATCATCTTCTGTTTTCTTACACATCCATCAGTTGTACCTATTTCTATTTGCACTTTAGATGATGGTGATAAAAAAAAAAAGTAAGAGTCACATATTATGCATTAGCTCTATTCCATGTAAAGAGTAGTCACACATTAAAGTATTCCAAGCTTTTTCATGCAAATCATATTACTCCTGCAAATGTACACTACTTCTGCAAAGCTAGACAGTGACTAGTTAAAATGAGAACCAAGAAGAGGGTCAGTTACTTTCTACAGACAGCTTAGAACTTACTTTAAATACCTCACAGGGTGTGCTGTAGGAAGCTGTGTTCCCTCCCTCCACTACATTTGTGCAAAAAGGCAGGCAGCATAACATCCACTGGAAGTCTGTAGCTCCCCTGCACCCCCTGCCACAGGACTGCAAGGCTCATAGAATGTATTAATAACAGTTGATTTTGTATATACAGCAGGGGAGTGCAGGTGGGTGGTAGTCCCCTTGCTGGCAAAAAGATTAAAATATTTGTGGTTGGGTAAGTTATAGCTACGTCTGTGTGCACTTCAGGTATTTATTAGAAAAAAATGACATCCATGTATTATGCATCTGCTCTCTTACATGCAAACAATATTCACACTTTAAAGTATTCCAAGACACTTCACATAAAGCACATAAAGCACATTAATTCTATAAATCTACATAAGCCCTGCAAAGCCATATAGCGAACATTTAAACTGAGGAAGCAACAAGAGGCTCAGTTACTTTCTACAGACAGCAGCCACCCCATCCCTGCAGTTATCAATATTTCTGGATGGCACTTCAGATGTCTCATCATAATAAAAATGATGGCCATTTCAGCTTTGTTCCATGGAAACAGTAGCCACACATTATAGTATTCCAAGTTGCTTCACATAAATCACAATAATTTTATACAGCAGAAAAATATGCAAATAGCAGCCATTGGTCATATCCCCCCACAGACAGGCTATCAATTTTATGTTACTACAATCAGTTTAGTAAAACTACAAATTCAGTGTAATGAGCAATATGTAAAGAGCTGCTACTGGTCACATTCCCACAGACAGAACAGTATTTTTTTATGTTACTCTAATTCTGTTAGTTAATAGAACAACAAATTAGGCATCAATAAGCATTTTATGAGGAGTAAGAAGCAATGAATACCTATCCTGCACTTAATCTATCAAGGTAACTCAAATATCATATTCTTACAAGAGACGCACCTTAACAAAGAACAATCGTTAAAAATTAGCTCAAGAAAATGGAGCAAGCAAATGATTTCATCAGGGGACAGCTCTGCTACAAAAGGAACAGCTGTTATTGTCAAAGAATCCTTTCAAAAGAACATAACAAATAGTAACTATGATACGAAAGGAAGATGGTGTTTTTCACTAGCATGCATCCACAAACAAAACACAATACTCTCTTCTTGAATATATATAGCCCATGTTCAAACCAGCATCTCTTTTTATACGAAATATACAACCTGCTATTAAACTTTGCCAATCATTCTATAATTATAAGGGGGGATTGGAATTGTTTACTCGACCCACTTACAGATAGCTCAAACAAAAACAGAAAACAGCCAGCCCAAGTGGCATCAACTCTCACAACCTTGTTGACCCCTACCTAATTTTGGACCATGACAGATCAATTAGCAAATACACTTTCTATTCCCTCCACATAGAGTATGGTCAAGATTAGATTATTTCCTGATCTCCTCGAACCTTGCTAGGTTTTGCCAAAAATATGTAATTAATCACAGAATAATCTCAGATGATTCCAGAATCACAATTACTCTCAATAAAAATCTCAATTCTCCTAATCAGCGAGGCCCCTATAACTAATACTCCTATAACAACAACCTTTGAAACCATAAAGAGTTAATTGAGGAGTTAGTTAAAACTATAAAACAATTGGACAAATAAAATGCAAAGAACACAACTCACTGCTAAAGACGTTCTCACCAAAAAAGCGAATGAAGTAAAAACCAAAAGAGTGAGAACAGTCGCCACGAACAAATCACTGCTATATACAAATCCGAGAATAATCACAGTTGAGTCCAATAATGTCCACCATGAAAATGTAGAAAATCATTTATTTGGAACGTAGGATAAGCGCTTTCGCATAGTTAAACTATGCTTCATCAGATACAATAACTACATAATTCAAAGGCAAATAAATACCCTACATTTTGGCGGGCTCATTAAGTTAAATATCAATTATCACTTAACCAAATTGACAATCATAATGAACTCACTACAAGTTGCATTTAAAATCAGCGCACTTCTATTATCATTCAATGTAAAACTTACGTTGCATAACATTCCAAGTCATTTATAAAAATATACATTAAAAAATCAGACTTTGCAAGATTCAAATAGTACATAAATATAAAGACATCAATCATACTAAAAAAACGCTAACTCTAGGCATGTAGTGCTGGCAAACATTCTACGTTAGTTACTTGCAGAAAGCTTTTACAGTAAGATCGATTCTAACTCCATATGCCTATTTCCTCAAATATATACCTCCATTTAAAAATGTACCTTAATCACTAAGAGTTCGGTGAAGAAACGGACACTTAATCCATATTTCCATCAACGTGTTGAACTCCGTAATGAAACATCAACACAATGTCATCATCTCCTACGAAGTAAACCTTACTTCATTCGCTGATGGTATCACATGCTTTCAGTGCTTCTATAGGGAGTACCTCTTGCAATGGGAAGTAGTCCCCCAGGTCCTAATGCCAAGCGCTTAGCCTAAAATCGAAAAACATTCTTTCAACACCAAAAGTTTTATATAATTTAAAACACATAGCTTGGCAATCTTATTGGTGTTCAAGTAATCGATAGCAGTTCATAATACCTAGATTATTGCAAATGAGACTGAAAGTATTTAAAGGGCAAAACTCAATGACAGTACAGGCATGTATGCTGAAAATACTAAAAATATATTATGGATATATCATAGCTCTTTTACAATTCTTGCCAGGCAATATAGTATGAAATAGTTTCATGATCCAACAAATTTCATACTGAAAAATACTTATTAAACCAGAAATAAAGTTGGCCAAATAGATTTCATGTTTGGGTAATTATTACAATAGAGATATATAATTTCAGGAGATCACCATGATTTTCAAAACAGTACATTAACTGCAAAGAGATAGGTGACAATCATTCAGGTCTCCTTGCCCAAAATTTTAGCACATAAAATAAACCTTCATTAAAAATCAAAAACGTATACAGTTCAAAAGTGAGGCGTAACAGTTAAGTAACACTAAAAATGACAATTCATAGCCTACATATTAGTAAGAACATAATGTGTTATTTGAATGGTATGTTCCAAGACTCTACAAGCACACATACAATCTAGGTTTTCACCACGACCCTCACATCTTAGTTGTCAAAGAAAATGATCTATGCACATGTTTTAAAAAATCAAAAGATATCAAACTCAGATGTAGTCGTGTGAGTAAGTTATTTTGATTTACATGGCATGATCTTGTACCACAGAAATTATAATAGTACAAAATTCAAAATTACTGTATCAATTTATAAATTATGTCTGTATTACTATACCCATATGCTCAATATGCATACATTCAGTATAGAGAATATCCTGAGCACCAGTAGTGCTTAATGTATATGCATAAATATATAAATAACATATATGTTAATATAGATTCTATATCATAGTATGAAACCTAGTGAGTCATAAAATAGTACGAGATAAACTAAATACAAGACTAAATTTCAATAAGGCAACATACCTTAATCATTAGATGCTTATAAAGCATACCGATATAGATAGTGTAAAAGCATATATATGCACACTATAGCTCAACGAATAGAACCTAATGTTCCTAGATACTGTCATTAAAGTTATTGTGTGGTGTTATAAAACAATTGGACCAAGATAATTCACAAAGCCAAATACTATTAGACATTCAATGGGCAGCCACAAAAACTGTATTAAGGGCAATCTTAATACAGAAAGCTTCACTATACAAAAAACAAGAGCAAGAAAGGATTAGTCTGCTTGAGTCGCAATACAAAAACACTGAATTACAATTATAAACCCATCACTCACAGGAACTAGAAAGGAAATTACAACAGATTCAGCAAAATCTCTGCTCTATACAACTTCATAAACACACAATAAATTAACTGAAACTACTATATAAGTATTCTGAATGGGCACAAATCCCTTCTAAGGTACTTGCAAGTATGATAAACATAAAAAAATAATCTCCATAATATCCCAGATATACAGTATAAAGATAGAAATCTACAGAACAATGAAGATATAGTCAACTTGTTCTGGAATATTTACAAGATCTATAACCCTGAAAAGCAGAAACATTTACCTAATCTACAAGAGAAATTCCTTAATAATTAAAAATTTCCAAAACTTGATGTAGAACAATATAACCTTCTGAACAGTCTCTTATCAATCAGCAAAATAAAAATTGCGATCAAAAAACTAAAAGTCAATAAATCCCCATGCCCTGACAGATTTACAGCCATGTTCTATAAAAAACTCAGCAATATACTAGCTCCAATACTGCTAAGACTATATAGTTATTACAGAAAATGGCTTTACAGACAAATACTTAAATAATTCAAAGACAATTTTAATTCCAAAACCTAATGCAGACAAGCTGAATCCCAGAAATTACAGGCCCAACACCCATATAAATCTGGACATAAAGATACTGTCTTCAATGTTAGCTAATAGATTACAAAATATATTGGATAAAATTATTTCCCCAGAACAAAAGGGCTTCATGAAAAAAAGACAACTAAGCGATAATACCTGTATGTTAGACGCCTTAATTTCTCTCTTAACTAAAGATAATCATCCAAGATACGCACTTACAATAGATGCCTCAAAAACATTTGACAATGTGGACCAAGATTTTCTTTTCTCAACAATGTCACACTTAAACTTCCCCACTTCATTTATAATGGCCATCAAGATGATTTATAACAATGCTACAACCACGCTAAGCATTAACAAGTGGTATTAAAATCACAAATGGAACTCATCAGGGTTGCCCACTATCTCCGTTCCTTTTTAATATTTATCTAGAACCACTACTACTCCATATCTCCCAAAACACATGCCACCATTTCCCTAAGGTATATAACACAATAGTAAAATACTCAGCATTTGCTGACCACCTAAACTTATACTTTGAACTCCCTAATACAGACTTACCAAAAATACTTTCTTCAATAGAACAGTTCTCTACAGTTGCAAATTATAATATGAACCCAAAAAAATCCTCAATCTTCCCTCTAAATCCCATGAACCATAATACAGCATACTTCCCTTTAGTCGACATACCCATAACATATAAGCTGAAATACCTAGGCATAAACTTCTCTCATACTTACAAAAAAATGCATAGCTCAAATTTCCTAAACACATGGGATAAAATTAGGCAAGACATCTTAAGATGGGAAAACTTAAACCTATCACTTCTCTAAATCTGCCATTATTAAAATGAACATTCTTCCCAAAATTCTATTTCAGCTAAACTTTATTAACCTCAAACTACCAAAAAAACTACTCAAAGCAATGGAAAAGGCCCTCTCCAAATTCCTATGGCACCCTAAAACAACAAGAATAAGCTACAAAAACCTTACAATACCAAAAATATAAGGTGGGCTGGGGCTACCAGATTTTGGCCTATATTACCTTATTATAAAAGCAAACAGGTTGATCCAAATTGCGAAATATGATAGTGCAAAAAAGACTTGGTACCCAATATGGGTTAAAATATGGGCAAATTTACTAAATTCCATAAACATAAATCCCAAAGCTGTTCCTTTCCTCCAACCCCAACAACATTTTTTTCACAAACTAGACCCAATAATCAAAAATGGTATTACTGCATTCCAATCCCTTTTTCTTTCTGTCAGTCTGCAGAATTTGTTAGTACTGTTACAACCTATATATATATATATATGTATGTATATATATATATATATATATATATATATATATATATATATGTATAAACCCAAATATTAAGTTAAATAATAAAATGATTGATCTAAAACCATTCACAAGAATTAAAGAACTAATAGTATGGGATATCCTACAGTACAAAGATGCCATACTTGATAAACTAAGAGAAAAATTCAAGTCGCCAGCTTGCTATAATTACATTCTTAGACAAATGATATCAATAATAAACCTAAACTATTCAAACCACAAAATAGAAATACAAAGTATAGAAAATACTCAAAACATAATCAAAGCTCTAAAAGCTAAAGAAAAAATGTTATCAAATTCATATAAATTAATAAATGCGTTAAAACACCAATCAGCGTTACTATACTCAAAATACTGGGAAAACGTAAATAATAATATCTCTATAATACAAAAACAAGAAGCCATTAATAATACCCTAAAACTTACACCTTTCAAAAATCTCATATACATACAACTCATGATTAACAATAATGCATATTATACCCCAGCTTTTCTCAAAAAATTTGGTTACAAAAAAAGCTCACTATGCCTCTTCGGCTTTAGGGAAGGAGTGGATATTCCCCACATCTTCTGGTGCTCTGAGAACATTTTCAAGCTCTGGTGTTCTCTAAGAATGCAACTAGAGAAAGATGGATATGCAAAAACCACTCTCTCTTGAGAAACAATGATCCTGCATATTATTCCTTGTTCAATCATAGAAATGCGCAAACATATCTTAGTTATAATATGAGCACTTCTTAAATTCTAGATATCTAAGAATTGGGTCAATAGCAAAAATATCTCATGGAACAACTTTAAAAAATGGCAGTTAAATATATCACCTCTCACAAACTAGCTACTAAAAGTGTTAAAAAAGATTATACTTCCAAACATACTGGAATTCTCTCCTAGAGGCAATTTTGATTAACATATAGAATACTTAAAATTAAAAGCCAAACACAAAAGGCAAAAGGCAAAAGCCAAACACACTCTGGCTAGGCTTGTAAATGCCCTAGGGCAGATAGCCTAGTATCAACCTATGAACCTATGAAATATAAGTACTTAAGGAGTCATTTGCATATATTGCAGGACCTCCATTACAGGAAGTTTAAGGTATCACA